>NW_020956701.1:14931-89461 GCF_003031625.1 Empidonax traillii | reverse complement strand
GTCTCCAGGAAGACCATTAGGAATTAAAGGCTTAAAAAACCTACTATCTCCACTACTGTATGGGGAATTTGGGTTTATACTTGAAAACAGTCCATGACTCTGACTGAAACATCTAGGAACAGTTTATGTATCTAATTTGGTTAGGTGTACTTATTGTATAATGTTTAAGAACCAGGGCACCAAGGTAGTAGATGTTGCCTAAATCTAACTCAAACCCATGGTCCACTCTATGCACAGGTACAGCATAATAACATAGCCTTGAAAATGTAGTTCTCTTCTCCCTGCTTTTAAGAGGTTTTCATTCAAATCCAAGAAAAAAAAAAAAAACCCAAACCCAAAAAAAACCCCAAAAAACTCCCACCACAAACAAAACAAAAAAACCAAACCAAAACACACACACACACACACACACACACACAAAGAGAAAAAGAAAGGTTCCATGTCAACATTATTCTGATTTTTTAAACCACTCCTCCCAGTTCAACTCAGTTTAGAGTTGTCAAACATGGAAAAGGAAGAGGAGTGGAAAGCTGAGAAATATTCACTATTATATATTTACAATAATCGGAATCTCCTGTTCTTCTGTAGGTTCCTAAGATCAAACTCTTAGTGCGATTTAAGAACATCCCAGCAGTTACAGCTCAGAAACTCCCACTGGTGGGTTTCACGTTGCAGCTGAATGACACCACAGACCACAATGAAGCCCCATCCACTGCAGCTCTGCCTTAGGAAACTGCCCCCTTTGTATAACTTGGCACTGTTGGATGTGACTAACAGCCTCTGTCTGCTCGGGAGAGCTGTAGGCCTGAGTCAATATTTAGAGGAAGGAGCTGAATCAAACCACGCTGTGTAAGGGAGTTTACTCTGCGGTTCACTGTGAGCTGCGGGTTAAGAACTCGGGCTTCGAAAGAGGCTAATTCAAACCTGCTGGGAAAAACCCTGTTCCCAAGGTTGATGGAGGGGAGGTGACCCTGTGGGAGAGAGAAGCTTCCCGAGGACCAAAAGAAATGTTCCTTCATTGGGTGACAGACAACCAGACCATCACTCTCTGGCCCCTACATCAACCTCCAGGCTTATAGCCTGTTCCCCAGATCCTGTTATCAACCACATGCATGGATCAATGGATAAGAAGGTTCTCGCTGTTACAGAGCCATCGATCCAATCCCAAAAGAGCATCCTACTGGGCCTCCTTGTAAATTGCCATGGGGGTGGGTCCTGAAATCTGCAGCTAGCAAAAGGACCTGAAATCCTTGCTCCTTTCTCATGAAACCACAGCATCCTGCAGCCAAGAGCCTTGACATGACCATATCAGGCACAGTCATCCAGTTGTAACATGGGATCCAGAGTCTAAAAGCTGTCATTGCAGGGGCTGAAGTAAACTGCCAGAGTGAACACCAGTTATTGAGCCTATTAGGCTGGACTGAGCAAACAAAACTTTAGGGAGGATTGAAATGTTCGAAGGAGACTAAAGTGTCATTCCCCTGCCATTCCAGTATATCTCATGGCACTTTCCCAAAGTAAAGTCCAAGATATTTTTGTGAAGCAATGTGCACTGTGTCTTTGGAAACACCATACTACACAATTGTATCAAGAAAGACTGATAACTGCTTATGCCCCTTGTCATGTGAAAAGCAGCTATAAAGCCCATCCAGCTCTTAAATCAGGTTGATTGGGATTTTCCCAAGCAACAGGTGGCAATGCAGCTTCCCAGGGCTGATCTCAGGCCAGAGGGAAGATCTGCATATCTCACATTATGGAGCTTGTCCAAGAAGTGGGTTGGCTCCTTATGCTGAGCAAAACAGGGTTTAACCTCCAGTTTTCTCACACAGGTCATGTTTTGTGCCAAGTTGCTGGCAGGGTAGGCAGACATTTCCTGAGCATGTCCAGCTGCTTGGAGCAGGAAAATGAGATCTGCTCAGCCCTGCAGCAGTCCTGGCTATCTGAAGGGCTTATTTCCATGGCTGTGAATTCTGGCAAGTGGAGTGGAGGTGGAAAATTAGCCATGTGATATCGGAGATTGTGATCTTGATATTGTCACAGTGACACAGCTGTGCTAATCTTACCTCATTTTTGGATGTTATGCTAGAAGAACTACTCTTTCCCTTCCCATGACCTTATGGAACTCAATTGGCCTCCTACTTTGAATCTTCCACGCATGACATATTACTGTGTTGTGTCCCCCATTCCATCATCCCTCCCCCCCTCAGGGTATGCTCGAGTAGTTATTGTTTCCTTCTGCTGTATTTTTGAGTAGTTCATTCTTAATGCAGCCTTGCTAGAATAAGCAGTATCAATCAATCTCAAAACACAGGGTTTGCAGGAAAATTTTCCATCATCAAATTGCTTCTCAGATCTGTCTAATTTCATTTGTCAGTAATCCCAACCTCACACTTTTTGAAAATCTCTGCAGGTGTGCTCTCTGCAGGTAGTTTCCTAGATGCATTTGATTTATCATCCACTGCTTTCACCGCAAAAACAAACTTCAGATTTTGGAGGCAAATGGCATTCAGAGGCAAAATCACACACTTCTACAGTACAGAGTTTATCATCAAAAGACAGACTCTTTCAGAAAACTGAAGTGAATTACATTTGCGGGAATTACAATAAGGCAAGCAGAAAAGTCTTGTGACAATTAACTCTTGTAAAATAGCTGTTTGGACAGGCCTGTTTGATTATGTTGGCAGGAAAGTCAGAGACAAGCTAAGCCAGCTCCAGTGCAAAGTACAGCAGCTGTCTGCTCACAGCAGGCAGGGCATGTGTACATTTTGAAGTCTAAACTGTATCTCTCCAGTCCCGAAATGCAACATCTCAGACACCCCCCTCCCTATACCCGCCCCACATCCCCCCCCACCAACCACCCCCCGCCCTAAATCCTCCTGTATCGCTTTAAGGATCAAATTATTAAGTTAACGTTATCCAGATGGGAGCTTTGATACAGACAGATGAAAGCAGAAAAGTGCAGACACTAGAGAGAGAAGGGAGTTACTGTACCTCAGCAAAAGTCACCCAACTTCCAGTAGCTACTGGCTGCTGCTGCCCTCTGATAACAGTGGCTTCTTGCGTGCTGACCGCTGAGCTACCTTCAATGTCAAACTGAAAAACGCTTCCCTCACTTGAGGCTGTGCTGGAGGACAAGCATCTCAAAAAGAATAATATAGGAGAAAAGAGGGGCCAGGCGGAGATCAAAGCCATTTCCTCCCCTTACATCCAGCAGTGGTCTTCTAGCGTCTCAGTAATTGTTTACCCTCTTCTGCAATCAGCCCCCCTTGGCTTAGTGGTGCCTCAGTTATTTTAACTTTCTTTCAGCATTCAGTTTCCAGATGTGGCACTTCAAGGCAGTCTAACCAGATCCCAATTTATTAGAGGGGAAAAAAAAAAAAAGGAAAAAAACAGAGAAAAAAAAAAAAGGGAAAAGAAGGGAAGAAAAACGCTTTTTGCTGCCTCCCTCGTTCACTCTCCGTGCCTGTGGCTCCTCTTTTTCCCTAGAGGCTCCAGCACAATAACATACAGATGGGCAGTGCTTAAGCAGAGAGTGTCAAACAGAGATTGTATTCCAGGAAAGCACCGCTGGCTCCCCAGCCACCTTATCTCCGCCTGTCAGGATACAGACTGACGCTCCGTTCAGTGCTCTGGCTTCCTTCACATGTTCACATCATTCCCTTTTTTACCTTTCGTGTTGAGACCCTCCCACTCAAACTTTGCCGTTCAGAAAGTGAGGTCACCCTTTCCTCCCCCTCTACACCACCCCCCTACAATTCCATGCGACCTCTCCACACAAATCATTGACTCTAGTGACTGTTTATTTTTTAACACTCCAGTTTATTCAGGGGAAGGCAGAAAGGTGACAAATTTATTAAAAAACCTAGCTAGAAGAACCTTTCTTTGCAGCATGGGGGAGGGGAGGCTGTGGGCGGGAGGAGGAGGAGGAGGAGGAGGAGGAGAAGGAGGAGGAGGAGGGAGACAGCCTGGCTGTGCCATGGGCTAAGAGGTCTAAGTGGTTTCTCTAACATGCTTCATTCAGTTCCTTTCCCTCAAGCCCACCTCTCAGCTTCTCCTTGGCTCGTGAAAAAGAATATCGTTCACTGCGATTTTGGAAAATGACTTCATTCCTCAGACTCATGAACTTTTATTTACAAAGAGCATCTTGTATTCCTTTTTAAAGAGATGCTTTGTGAGGCCCTGGTAACAAGGCTTGCAGTGTGTATATGAAAGCGAGCTGAATATGTTGCCCACAGCTCACTTAATTTTATGGCTACAATCTCAAAAAGACAAGACAGTAACCCTTGCTAGGTTTCGGGATGAAGTCAGGGTATAATTATACTAATGTGCACCACTCCAGACAAGGGGGCAGCAGCCTATCCCTCAGAGGTCCTGTGTGCAGGGACAATGTAGCATCATTGTTCTGTCAGGCTCCATTCTTAAATCTCCATGGAAATCAGCTTATCGGGCTTCATTCTGAGAGTGGATTCCTTCGTTTTCCCTCCCTCCATTCGTTCCTTTCTGATTGAAGGTATGGTCAATGAAGGAAGCAGTCCACAGAGAATTAAGGGTAAAATGAAGTGTTTTGGTGATCTCTTAACTTCCACATACCTGTAGGCACAGTTTTGGGCCGACAAATTCCTTACAGAGGGATGTAAAGAAGCCCACCATGAATAAACTCTGATACAGTGTAGTTGAGCAAGCAAGGCCACTCAAGGTTGTGAGACAAAGTATTACCCCAACAAAGAAGAAAATGGTGTGAGACACAAGGCTATCAGGTTTGCGATCAAGGTTTGTAGGAGGAAATAAAATATATTAAGGGTGTTTGAGAGTCATTCTATCCTGAGAGGAATAGAAACATCTCTTGCTTAGCTGAACCTGACACGATGGCAAGCACACTGTCCTCCAGGAGCCTGAGGGTGAGACATCATTGAGGGCTGCCAGGGCTTTTCTAATTCTTTCTGGTAATGGCAGTCATGGGAATGGCCTGTCTGAAGGCTCAAGAAGTAAGAGACCAGGGAGGGCCCAGGCAGGGATTCCGTGAGCCTCCCATTAGGCCTCCTGCTGCAGGGACAAGCTTGGGGTGTAAAGACAACATTAAAGTGGGGGCAAAAAGGAAAACATTTTGGTAGTAAGTGACAGAATCACAATTCCCATGGTGGCAATGGAGATTTTTAGCCACTCAGTGACTCGAGCAGCAAATTACTGGAATATGTGTGAGACAATTTTTTGAATACTTTTTTTTTGAAAAAGCAACCACCACTTGAACTTCTACATCTGCTCCCAGGAATCTGGCAGCAGGCTGGCCAGTTTAGTGAGGCAGGCTTTTAACTGAAGGACTCAGGGGTGGCATCCAAAGTGGCAATGCTCACAGCATTGCATACAGCTGGGGAATAAACCAGGCCAGTCACAGCAGCAGCAAATGTTCCTTAGTTGCCTCTCAAGATAAGAACCAGAAGGCCAACCACCTGAAGGGTGTGTATGGCTGTAGTGGATCCTCTTGCACTCCTCCTGGGAAACCTCTTGCACTCCTCCTGGGAAACCTGCATGCTCAATTAATCCTCTGAAATGCCTGTACACCAACACATGCAGCGTGGGGAATAGATAGGAGGAATTAGATAGAGATCTGTGTGCATTCACGGGGCCGTGATCTCACTACAATTACAGAGACATGGTGGGATAGCTTGCATGACTGGAATGCTGTCATGGATGTCCATGTGCTTTTAAGAAAGACAGGCCAGCAAGGTGAGGTGGTGTAATTACTCTTTATGTGAGAGAGCAAATCGAATGGATAGAGCTCTGCCTAGGGGTGAATGAAGAACTAATTAAGAGCTTATGGGTAAGAATTAGGGATAGGCTAACATGGGTGACACTGTTGTGGGTGTTTACTACAGACCACCTGGTCAGGAAGAGGAAGCCGATGAGGCCTTCTACAGGCAGCCAGAAGTAGCCTCACAATCACAGGCACTCATCAGGGACTTCAACCACCCTGCTTTCTACTGGAAAGACAACACAGCTGGGCACACACTGCCCACGAGGTTCCTTCACAGCACTGATGATAACCTTTTGACACTGGTGGTAGAGCAGCCAATGAGGAGAGGTGTGCTGACAGACCTTGTACTAACAAACAAGGAAGAGATGGTTGGGAATGTGAAGTTGTCTGGGGGCAGCCTTGGCTGCGGTGACCATGAGAAGATGGAGTACAGGATCCTGTGTGGAGGAACCAGGGCAATAAGTAGGATTACAACCCTGGAGTTCAGGAGAGCTAACTCTGGCCTCTTCAAAGATCTACTTAGAAGAACCCAATGTATTAGAAGGTAGGGGGGTCCAAGAGAGCTGGTTAATATTTAAACATTATTTTCCCTAAGTTCAAGATCAGTGCATCCCTTTGAATAAGAAATCAAGCAAAGGGGGCAGAAGACCTGCATGGATGAGCAAGGAGCTTCTTGCAAAACTCAAATGAGTGAGGAAGTTTATGGAATGTGGAAAAACGGACAGGCCACTTGGGAAGAATATAGAAACATTGTCAGAGTATGCCTGGATGTGAAGAGGAAGGCTAAGGTCCATTTGGAATTAAATCTGGCAAGAGGTGTCAAGGACAACAAGGAGGGCTTCTTCTAGTACATCAGTAGCAGAGGGAAGGCCAGGGAAAATGTGGGCCCTCTGCTGAATGAGGGCAATGTCCTAGTGATAAGCACATGGAGAAGGCAGAGTTACTGAATGTCTTTTGTGCTTCAGTTTTTACTGCTGAGGCCAGCGCTCAGGAATCTCAGAGCTCGGAGACAAGAGAGGATGTCTGGAGAAAAGAACTTTCTCTTTGCCTAAATGATCTCTAACCTCATCCTCCTTGACAAACTTGACACCCAGAAATTCATGGGGCCTGATGGGATGCAACCACAGGTGCTAAAGGAACTGGCAGATGTTATTGCTAAGCCATTCTCTATCATCTTTGAAAAGTAGTGGAGAATAGGAGAGATGTCTCAGGACATCTCTCACACAGGACACACAGGACTGAAGTAAAGCCAGAGTCACTCCAGTTATTTCCAATAAAATATATTATGTGAAGTGTCCTGAGTCAGGACTGTTATCCCTGCAACAGTAATGAATATAGAAGTCTCGTGAATGAAGTGCTGAATGAGAACAATAGTGAACCAGAAAAATGGTGAGCTTTGTGGGCCTTGCTCAGGACAGCCAACTGACCATCTGCACCCTGCACATTCCATTCTTCTTCAATTATTCTTCTGCTTCACCAGAGCAAGAAATACCATTATAGGAGGCTTATATTACAAGTTCTTCAAGTACAGCCTGAAATGTATTGCATATATGTAGCAGATACACAGAGGGACTTCAAAGTGTGATGAAGGTGTCTCACCTAGTAGGTTATTAATAATGCAAAATACCTGAAACACATTTACAGAAAACAGAAAATACCATTCTTGAAATGGGCAAAAATTACCAACTTGTTAACCAAAAAGTTAACAACATTGTTACCCATCACATTCCTTTATGTAAACAACAAAGATATTCATATCCCTGTAAAAGAGTTCACCATGCTAATTTACAGCCCTCTGAGAGAGGAAATATTGCAATTATTCCTTAGATCAAAGTCCTAAAAGGAGGAATATGTCTGCTTTGTGTCTTTGGAAAATCCCAGACTGGCCCAAGGCCTTGGAAATCTAAAAAATCCCATGTTATGATTCTATATAACAAAGAAAAAAAAATTCAAATGGTAGAATTATTAAATAATGAATAATTTATTCTAAAGAAATACAAAAAATAGAAGAACTCAAGAAAAATCCAGTTCATTATAGCTCACTAGATCTAAATTTCTTTGTAAATATATTAGTCCCTTAACAGGTAAATTATAACCAAAATATTCTTAGCAGAAAATATAATATATATACTAATTTCCCTAAATATCACTATACAGTGAAACAGATTGCTAAAGAAAACCTGCTTACAAGAGCAATTTCCTGCATTTAATTTAAAAATTTTTCAAATATGGTATTTCTTTAAAAAAACTGCAGATCTGTGTAAAATTTTAGAAAAATTAAAATAATGCATAGGGTGCTTATAAAACTAAAACCTCTGAGTATAAATTTATGCTGTGATGGATGTCAAGTTTCTTTATCTTTGGCAGAGATGATGTGACAGTGTTATGTAAGTAATCTGAGATTTGGAACAGGAATTCTTCAGTGTGGCAGGGTACAGAAAAAGGAGTTTCTCCTTCTGTTCTCACTGTATCATCTTTTCTTTTTACAAGTTCCTTCCCCATCTTTAACATTTGGTTTTGATTCACTGTGATAGACAGTAGGACTGGCGAAAGACAAAAGGAAGAATCCAGTGGAAGGCTTATTACAAATAATATATTCCAAATTAACCAATCTCAGGCTGTTGTGTGTGGGCCATGGTGGTTTGCCAGTTCCCAGTGGGACATCTGCAAGCAGCCTGTTGAGCTTTAGTGCCAAATATTACCAGTTAAACATTTGACAATGTTGCATGGTGGTCCAATGGAAATGTTGACAGTCGACTGATGTTTGTGATCCAAAATGTGTTCAAAGGACCTTTGTAAAGGTTAGAAGATGTTGGAAGCATATGTATGTATCATCAAATAAATTAGCTGTCTACAGTCTGTACTAGAGACCTATGACAATCAAGGTGTATCAAGCAATAATTTGTCTGTTACAGTTTATGCCAGAGAGAGATGCTAATAAAATCTTAGTTATGTAAATGAAAAATCACTTTTGTTACCTTATTTCCCATGATTTAGATTATGTCATACTAGGAAAAGTCTGAGTTTGCAGGTAGAAGACAGAATTTATTCTATAGTGTTCAAGGATGACATACCATCAGACTTCAATGTCTAGATCTAGTGCAAGGAGACATAAGCATGTTCTTTGCTTCTTTGCCATACTAGTTAAGGGCGCAATCTATTTATTTTCCCTCATGACAAAACTTCAAAGCCAACAGCACTCATCCCTCATGGTATTAGTTACTAGCAACACTGGGATCTGGCTCATTTCAAGTTGCTTACAGCTAATCTTGTTGTGTTTCTGTGCCTTGATGCTTATTACTGTCCAATTTTTCCACTGTAAAACTCTTAAATTAAGCATGCCAAAATTTTGCAATTATGATGAAAATATCATTATTCTGTTGTATTACAGTAGTAAAGGCAACTTTGTTTAGTGAGAAAGATGTTTGAAGGTTTCTACCTCCAGAGTGCAATAGGAAAAAAGTTACCTGTCTTTCTTGCTTTAAACATTGTCCTTGGGGACTGTATGGGCTTTGTAAAAGTAGAAATGAATCACAACACATGTAATACTGACTAACTTGAAAAATCCAACTACGCTGCTTGTTAAAAGTCAATCAGATTTAGAATAGTGTTTTCCCCAATCCAATGTCCTCTCCCTAGTGGTAACCAATAAGTAATAATACAATTTTCATAGCTTTTCAATACTTCTTTCAGTACTTCTGGTCATTTTTGACATTCGTATCTGAACCCCCTGGTACTCTTGATAAGTCATTATTTCTTTTGAATGGCCTGAACTGTAGAGGTGCTATACTACCATTTATGATATTATCTATTTCATTTCTTACAGATTGTAAGGTTCTGTATTCTTCTGTGACAGCTTCTCAACACAAATTGTTTAGAGGTGGGTAAGAGGTGTTAACGTAACTTCAGCTGTAGAAGGATGCATGAGAAACAGAAATACCACAATCATTAGGAGCGTTACATAAATAGCAAAGACTCGTTGATGTTAAAAAGTGAGCTGGAGGAGGTGGGACTGGTGAGATGAAGGTGAAGGGTATTTGCAGGGATGGAGGCTGTGCATCTTGTCTTTTGTGGATAAACAGTTGAATCTTTTCATTTTCTGTTGCAGTTCTCATGCCATCTCAGCAGCGGTGAGAGGACCATTGTAATATTCTAGTCATTCAGTTTGTTCTGACCCAGTGTTTTGCTCTGGCACCTTGGCTTGCACATCCAGCATATAATATTTCCAGAACGTCTCTCATAAATATATAAGATAAAATTAGCAAAGACAAATCAGTTCAGTCTGTTAAAGCCAGGAAAGTGATACTTGATAACAGCAACACTTCATACAGAAGAAAGTAGACGGTTCTGACTAACAAAGTGTCAGCAGCTTCTTTTGAAATTGATGGGAATGGACTTCAGAGTCAGACTCAAAGGACAGACATTAATTGTAAGACAGACACACATTATGATATTATTTATAGGCAGATAGGGAAACTGATACCTTGTGATAGTTAGTGAAGTCACTGTGTATTAGTGAAGAGAGAAATCCTCACTGAGCGGTCCAGCAAAATACAGAAATCTAGGGTGTAGATGGTGGATCCTTTTCTGTTGTTGAGTACTCATTTATTTCTCAAAAAGATTACATAAGTAGAGAGAAATGGGTTTGCACATTTTAGCCAGACTAGTGATAGGTGAATAGTGATCCAGTTAAGATAAATCCTTCTCTTAAAGTGAAGGCCTGTCCTAAACTCAAATTGCATTATATTTTTTCCTTTTGCTCTTCTCCTTGCAAATTTTCTCCAAATCTCCAGAAGCACACTTCTTAATTTGTTAATCCTTGATGATTTCCCTTGTGTCCTCACTGCCTCTGAAAATTTACTGGAGAGTCCTCAAAGCTACAACAGTGCCTTTGTGAAGCTGCCCTATTAGTCTAATGATTTCTCCCCTTGACTTTATTTTGGCTCCTTCATTGAAACCTTGGCCACAAGGGACTAGCTGCTCTTCCTGGTCAAGGCAGGAAGAGTTTACTCTAGCAACAACAATAAAGAAAAGTAAACAAAAAAATATAATACCCCTTCTTGCTTTATTTCTAAACCATCATTCTCAGCTTGTTTTTGGAACTCACACCCTGATAAATTGGCATACTTAATTACTACATTCCTGCACAGTGCTGCTTGCATTATGCTTTGTCACAAATGGACTGCCTTCCTCTCTGTGTGGTGTCTTCAGACATTTCCCTTTCTCTTCCAACTTGTTTATCTAATTTAAGTTGCATATCTCTACTTTTTTTTTAATCTTCATTCTCCCTCCAGGAAAGCTTCCCCACCCTTCCTCATCAGTTGTTTGATCATAATAATGGAACATTGGCTAAAGAAAATAAGTTGCATAAAAATCCACACTGAACTTTACAACCCCTGTAGAAGTGCCCATAAAACAGCTTTCCAAAAGGAAAAAAATCTTACCCAAAAGCCCAGATCCTGGAAAACTGGCTAACAACTCTTCTGAATCCAATAGTGCTTAACTTAGCCTTGGATATGAAGTCACACAGAAGTATATACTCCATCTGACTGCCAAAATGCTTGCCATGGATCCTGCACAGTGAGCACAAAGATGAAATTGTCTCAGATCTCTTCAAGTTTGTGCTCCACACCCCAAGGATACGGTGGTGACCAAAGAGGAGAATGTCACCTACATCTGACTATAAAAATGTGATCTGACAGAGCTAACCAAAGCAATACTGGGAACACTAACAGTTTAACTAGGGCAGCAAAACACTCACTGAAGCTCATTTTCTGGCAAGTTTCATGGGTTTTAAAGTCTCCTCTAAAACTCTGAACTTACGCTGACATGTCCGTTTGTGCTAGATGTAGCAAAGAGATAGCAGTCTTGCAAGAACATTCTTTTCCAACCCTGCATGTCCCACAGGAGGACATCCCAACACAAGTCAGTTCTATCTGCTCAGTTATTCCCTTTTTAAGCATTGCACCAGTTTTAAAATTGGTCTGCGCCAGCTGTACTTGAAAACCAGCCTTTGTTGGCTTGCATAGCAAGCCTAAAATGCAGTCAAAACCTCTCCTACTGTGATGGGAAAGAGAAAAATTGCCCTGTAACATAAACAGTTCAGAAAGGCAGATTCAGAATATTTACGTCATGATTATTATATCACACCTATTGCCGTATAATCTGATGGGAAAATTTTCAAATGCTTGGTTTCTCTAGTACAGATTTATGTTTATTTAAGTGGAGGGATCTGTGAATGTGTTCTGTCTTACATTATTGGTTTTGGATGCTAAAATTACTTCCCCTAAATGGCCCAGTAAGCAAGGAGGAGGAATAAATTTTGATTGCACTCTGCCACCTGTACTCCTGACAGCTTAATTTGTTAATGTCAAGTCTGCAGGCGCTAAATGAATGCTCATGAAAGTCTTGCCTATCTGATGAAGGGCACTGGCTAGTATGATGCAATTAGCTGAACTCATCGATTATGATAGACAGCTGGAGCTCTCTGAGTTTTTCTGAAAGAGCTCAATCAAAGGCATCAGAATAATAGAAGCTCTCTAAATGAGAATGGCAGTGAACTAAGACAGTTCATTAGATTTTTTTTACATTGTTGTGCTTATTATACTACCCATTTGTCCTTGACATTTAAGTCTCAACCACAAGTGAACATAACTGTATTGCTGATTTCACTGCAATCAAAACCAGTTTTAATTTGCATAATAAGCTGAAAGTGTTTGTTTGAAACTAAGACCAATAGTAATGCAAAAAAACAAAACCAAACCAAAACAAAAACAAAACCAAAAAACCCCAAAAGAACCTCACATAATTTTTCAGGAATTTCATGTTCTCTCTTCAGATCTAGGGTGATAGAAGTCACTTTCACATACAATAAACACTATTTTCAGAATTTATTATTTACTTTTTTTTACATTTTTGTTATTTTCACCCTGGCAAACTGATGGATTCAATGGAATAACAAAATCATTCCCTTTGACGAGAGGCACAATACTAGCTCACCCTTCTAGCCTGCTAGCACTGGGCCTGGCTGAGCAGCTGTCCCCTGTCCCACTGCCAGGAAATGCTGACAGCAACAGCTACACCATTTCAGCTGCTAACTGTTTCCATAGCAAGTTTTGATGGCTAACAAATTGCGTAAGTGCTACCCAGATCCGTCCAGATCTGAGCAAAAAACGGCAGCTTTGAGATGTCAACTGCTTTGAGAGAGACCCAGCACCGCCTAAAGCTTCTTTCACATGTGTGGGTCAAGCCCTATTTGCAGTGACTTTACCTGGTGTGATTACACAAATCAACCATGCTGCTTTTTGTGGTAAAGAATGAAAAAGAGTTTAGGAGATACCAGCATCTTTCAGCTGGCACAGAGTGTTTTGCTATGACAGCAGCCAGCCACGATGAAGCCAACAGATAGAGCAGTGTGCATGCATGTTGAAAATTGGCTGATTTAGTTGCTTACCCACATGTACAAATGAATCCTGGTAGCTCCCTAATTGCCAAGCTATTAGCTATGCAGTCAGGCAGCTCCAAGATTAAGCAAGTCCCTTCAGTTTTAGACACTTGCTTTCATAACTGTGAGGAAATCCATGTTTCTTTGTCCACTTTTATTAATCTATCAGAGATCAGAATGTGTACGCATGCAGACAGGGATTGTGTAAATCTCCGAACAGATCAGTGCTGTGAGGCAACTGTCCTTAGGTACATATGCTGGGTGGATGACCAGAGGCAGCTAATTCTTCTCTGATGTCTTAGGCAGATTTATCTGCAACAATAAAGTAATTTACCTTTAATAATAACCAGAACCTTTACTTGATGTCTTTTTCTAGTAAAAAGTTATTAACTTCATTTGGGATGATAGCAAACATGATGTAGTGACTTTTGAAGGCAAATTTGCTGCATACTTCTGAGGCTTGTGTTGATGGTACAAGCTATTGTTTTTGGGGAAACTGCCCTTTTGACATCTCCTGAATTCTGTGTTGGAAGTTCAGGCCTTCTGGGAAAAACTCACTGCTAGATACCTGACATTTGGAGAAATAGTGGTCTGTTCAGATATCTTTTTGAAAAGATTTTGCTAAGCTTTGCACTGAGCTCAGATGATTCTCCTGGTCTGGGCTGAGAATACCTTTTTGAGAAACCTCTCTTCATAATGCAAGTGAAGGATGTAACAAGACCTGGATTCCGAGCTGAAAGTGTTTAACAAACCTAACAAATGGGTCAACCTTATGAGTCTGTCACTGCAGGCTACCAGTCCAGCTGGCATAGCAGCCTTACAACCTGTGATGAGTGTGGATGGATGCCACTTGTACTCCAGGTTCAGGGATCCTCTTCTTCTTCCACAGAGCTCTTTGCCTTGTGCTGTGTGAATGGAATAATCCAGTCAAGCTAACATCTGTAGTGTAGATGCAGTCAGGACCAGAAGACTCATCCACACAGAATCAAGTGACCTCACCAGTGATTTAATTCTACATAGTGCAGAATAGTCAGACTTTTCAGGTACTGTATTTATTTTAAAAGCAACACCAGTGGATATATTATCCCAATCCTCCTGATTCAGAGTCTACCATATCATTCCATCACACATTCTGTGCCTCCATAGCATCAGCCATTATCCTGGAAGTTGATGGGAAATCCAAATGAGTAGCCAGTATCATTCTAATAACTCCTGACAAAGCTACAGAATACAAAGCACTTTATACATTTTTTGCTTACCACTAATCTGATAGTAGAAAATACACCTTGTTAAAATCCCTGGTATGGAGACAACAGTAAACCCATTAGCCCTTTGACACCATTCCCATCGTGGTTTCCAAGAAAACCAACACTTTCTTTAGTGACTGTCACTAGTTTCCATTACTGGTAGCTGCCAAAAAGTTTTCTTCACTTCTCACTTAGGTTTATTCTTACTTGCAGCTGCAAAAACTGTCTTTCAGCTCCTATTTTATATTCTCTGTTTTCCTTAGTTGAGAAGAACAGTTAGAGGTTTAGATTGCTTTTGTTTTCTGTAACAATCTTTCTAGCTCCAGACCTTATCGGGTTTTGCAAATGCTTGAACTAGGCAACACAGTGGTTTCTTAAACTTTGCTTGTGTGATGGGGGTATTCATGGCTGTTGCAGTGGCTGCACTTATTGTATCCATAGCAGCCAACATCACACTTGACTGCTTTGGAAATGGACTCTGTGTTTTCATGCAAATCCTCTGATTTGCATGAAATGATGGATTGTTCATACAGGCCATCAAATGAAACATCTAAAACCTAAAAATCTTTTGTTTGCCATTTTCCAGGTCTGACACACTACAGGCTGTTGCCTCTCTCAGAGCATATGATTTGAACGTTGTTCATCATTGTTCATCATACAAGATATCCTTTCCTTTTTGATTCTTTTGCCTTCTCATTATGTCAGTGGTACCTGCCTTCTCACCTTCTCACCTATCACCATGGGTCTGATTTGATCTATGAATATTATTCTGTGCTAAGATGCTCTCTTAGTTCTCTTTCTTTGATGCAGCAAAACCAGAAAGTTTTAATATATTAATATTTTAAGCTCATGAAGTTTGGACTGTTGTCATCTGGTATGAGATATCCAGTTTTATAGGTTATATTTTTAGGCTAGATTTCACAGATTTTACACTTGTGGGTTAGCACTGAAAGTTCAGTTCTGGAACCTCTTGCTTGTTGCCCAGCTGTTGTTGGCTAATGGTCAATTTAGGCTACCCTGGGTTTGGTTGTGGTAGCCTGAAGTTATTGCTCTAGACTGCAGGGAAAAAAATTGCAAGCACACTCCAAACAACAAACTTTTAAACGTTCATTGCAAATTTGCCATGTAGTTTTAAGGGTGCCATCAGGGATCAAATGTGAATTTAATCAGATTCTTACTGTCCTGCTCTCACTCTTCTGCCTTATTTTCGAACTCCCTGAGAATTTATGCTGATCTAAATCCATGTGTTAGCCCTGGGCTTTTTCTGATTCTGTGGCGAGCCAATTCAGGGAGCTGAAGAGGAAGAGAAGTGACCTTGCAAAGCAAAGGAAATTGTTTTCAGTTAGTGTGGTTCCCTGAACTTCGTTGCTAAGAGATCAGCAAGTACTAGTGCAAGTGCAAGCTTAATGAATGCTCTAGGAAAAACAGCTGTATTTTAGAAGCAGAGTATCCTAAATCTTACCTAATCCCTGGCTTCTGAATGATAACATAAATCTGGATTCACCAACTTCTTTACTAGAATTACTTGCTTTTCTCTTTCCCAAATGCAGAGTTTGTTGTCACTCATTAAGACATGCTTTGATGAAATAAAATGCAAAGCAAATAGCTGAACTGATTTATTGTACACCCACATGCCAGTAAGAAAATATAAGTAGAATGTTTCAAAATATAACAAGACTGCAATCTTTTAACCAGGTCATGTGCATCAGTTCACAGTTCTGCCAAATGAGCAGGTAAGGTGATATCTTGACCCCACTGGAATCCATAGGAGTCTTCTGATTTACTTGAACCAGGATTTGAATGCAAAACTTTTTTTCTTACAAGAGAGAGCAGAAGACCAGAATTTACTGTCTCTGCATTACTTGTGTCAAGTGGCCACACTTGAATATGTAAATATATTTTTTTGTATAAAAGTGGGCTCAAAAATGCAGGGGAAAAAAGGGATTTAAAACAGAAAGGAGGGGATAAACCTCTAGAATCAAATCAGAAGTTATTGAACGTATATATATTGATCATGTATAGTCCAAGAAAACAATTGATATCTAGGAGGAAAAGAATGCTTAGGGAAACATTTATTTAATCTTAATAGATCTTAATAAATTTAGTTTAATAAAACTTAATTTTTCGGCACCATGCACTCATATCATAGGCTGTAGTGGGATCTGTACAGTTGTGACACCTTGAAACACCTAATTTACCTGCTAAAACAATTGTCTCTTTCAGTGAAAAACTTTCCCAGATGATTTGCTGGGATACAATACAATACAGAGGATAAGGCCCAGAACTTGCATTCCTATATTCTTACATTTATTTGAAAAAATTACTGAAAGATACAAAAATGTATAAGGACATTGCAAGACAGCAGGTATTGTCTGTTGTCTGACACAGACAGCTCAGATATTGTGGCTTATCCCTTTCTCTGATGAAACATTGTCAAGGTCAGGCTATTACTCTGACATAGCATTGATTGTTTGGGCAGAGGGAAAACAACCTTTTCAACACAAATATGTCAATTTGAATATGAGTAATATTTATCAACACTTAATCTGGGAAAGGTCAAAGCTGTAATCTGAAATAAAAGAGGAAGATTCTGAGCAGTTTGGCCATCAAGACTGAAAGCCAGAGCTCTGCCGAGCCTCAGCAAACATGTGATCAATTCTCCTAAAAAGAAAAATAACAAAAAGAAAAGAGAAAGACAGTTTTAAACACAGGCAGTCCTTAGCAGAGTGTATTGTTCACCCTGGTGTTCACTCCATATTAATCCATTCCAGAGACTGTGGTAGTACACAGCAGTGTTGTTTCAAAAAGCCTAGTGTTTGACAGCTGTTTTTCTTGTACAGAGTCATGGAGAACTGGGATTACATCTTTTACCCTCACTACCTGAATACATTCAATTCCTTTCAGCAGTATTGCAAACTAATTCTCCCAGAAAAGGGAGGAGTGGAAATGAGGAGAAGGACGAAGAAGAGGAAAATGTCAGCACTTAAAAATGCTATGGGTTTAATTTGGACTAGAAAGAGACTGCACATGTCTGGAAGCACAATAGCTCTTTCAAGGCCCAAATTATCCTCATATGATGACCTTTTGAAACAGTTTTTTAAGAGGGATCACGTCATGACTTGGAATTTGGATGCATTTTCAAGTGCAGTGACAACTTCATTGATAAGATTTTTTCTGCTACTCCTTTCTGTTTCCCGATAAATTCAGAGAAACTGGATATGAGAAGAAACTGGAATTTTCCACCTTTTAGTGAAGGTTCCTTCCTCAATAGCTATCATTAAATGTTCATGGGATCCTGGGATATGGGACACGGGCTTCACTGCAGTCAGCAGAGCTGCAGTGCTTTACAGCAGTAATGAGCAGCAGTAACAAACTGGAAACATCTTTCCTACATCTTTCAGGCAAAACTGATTCCATCACACTCTCTAGACCATGGGAAAGACAGAGATTCACAGAGACTACCAACATGCTAAAATAATGTGGAAGTGATTGCATCGTAGGTAGCGTAAATATTTTTGACCTCCAAGATGATGCAATTCCAGATTGGTTTTCCATTACTGAGTGTAGTTTGGCTCTTTCTTGTCTTTCTTTGTCAAACGTCTCTTAATATTCTTTACAAGATCCCCCTTTCAAATGGTCTAAAGTAAGAAGAGCAAAATGAGGGCTGTGTAGACAACTGTTTTCTTAATTATTTACTTTGCACTGTGAGGGAAAGGAAAGGTAACATAAACTTATAGTATTTTATCTGTTTGTTTATATATCCTACTAAAGGATACAGAAGAGTTTTTTTTGCCATATAAGAAACCAACTTTGGAATACTGATTGTAGCATCTTTTGACTAAATGTTTGCTAAAATATTGTGTTTTATGCCTGAGGTAAACAGTCAGGGAAGGAAAGAAGCTTGCACACAAGGTATCATGTACTCTCCAATTTATTTCCTTGTGTAATGCAGATCTTATTGCTTTGTCTAATTCTGGCTGTAGAAAGTGCTGGTAGAATCAGGAGTTTGGTAGATATCTTGTGTTTTCTCTTAAAATTAAAAACACATCCATTTTAGACTTTACCCAGAATGGCCACAAGGCTACTAATTACCTTTAACAGGCAAGTTTCCCTGATTTTGTGCTTTGAGTCTGCCTAAAACACAGAAATGGGCTGTATAAAACAAGAGAAGAAGCATCACAGCATCACCTTTGGAAAAAAACTCTGCTGGCACAAATTAGGTCTATATAAAGTGGTCTCCCTTCTGTATCTTTGGCTATAGTCTATTTTCTGCCTGGCTATGAAATATTTGGATCATGAATCACTCTCTTAACCAGCACACTGCTGCCTCTGGATCAATTTCTCAATTAGAGAAATGCATGGGAATGAACTTTGCACTCTCCCTTTCCCCCCCAAAGGTAGTTACAAAGGTATTGTCACACTAAGTGTATGTCTTTCTTATAGGTTAGCAGGCTTTGAGTGGGCTCTTTCCTTCTCTTTCCTATGTCAGTAGCTAGCTCCTTACTCAGCTGGTAGACATTCAGACCCCAGGGATTATGTGCACAAAGACTCCATTAGCTTCGCACAAAAAGGAGACTGCAGCACTGAGATGCCTTTCTGCTCCCAGAGGAAGGGCTGCCTGCCACTGCAGGGCACGTGGAAGAGCCATGAGGGGGGTGGGCAGAGGTCAGACCCAAATAGGCAAAGGGTACATTCCTTTTGTGGATGTGATGTGCTCCTAGTCAAAGGGGAAATACTTTTTAATAAATTGAAAGCTGCTATTTAGTGGCTTCTCTCATTATATATAATAGTATTAAAGAATTGCACTGTTCTCACAGAGATGCTTGCAGGTAGCTGCTGTGAGGTCCTCAAGCTGCCTATGCTCATGTGATGTGTTTGTGCTGTGAAAACCACTTTTTAGTGCAACAGCTGTGGTGACCGACTGACCGAGGAAGCTGGTGCTGGGTTCACACCACTGTGCAGTTACCTGGGGAGCTGCTGAAACACCATGCTATGTCCCTGTGGCAAACATACCTCCTTGATGTGTGCAGACAAGCTGATACTTCCACCACAGCAGACTCTGTTCTGAGAGGAATTCAGTTACAGCACCACTGGCTCAGTCCTGGCTATGTGGCAGCCAGCTGTTGGACACCCTGATCTCTGACACTGAGGGGTGAAACTGAATAGATTAAGTTCTTAAATGTCTCAGAAATTCTCTCTGTTTAGCACTTGAAACTAAATTTAGTATGTTATTTTTTAGTAATTCATTTATTACTTTAGAAACTCTCTGAAAAGTACTAACCATGAATATACTACTGAGGAATAGCTCTTACTCTGTACATCCTGAAGCAGTGGAGTTGACTCTGAACTGGTAATGTTTTTGTCATAACTGTTCAACATTTCTGGTCTACTGATCAGCTGAGAAATTCAAGACTTAGAGAGAAAAGCTCTGACAGATACAATAGCTGATTTGTTTGTTCTTCATAATTTTCCCCTTATTTAATTTATTATAAAATCCAGTAAGGGGCTTTTGGGGGACTTAATGTATTAACATTCTGTTGAAGAAAGTATGTGGTTGATGGTTCAGACACTACCAAAGCTGCAGTGAAATGAATATTGTGAAGCATCTCGTGTGCCTTTCAACTTGAAAATTTGCAGTCATTGCTTAGTCTTGATGATTCAAGTTGCACAGAAGTCAAAAACTATAAAACGAGATTGATTTTTGACAGGAAAAGAGAAATAGAGAGAGAGTCTGCATTAAACTGTAAACATTACAAGCTGAAGTTTGTGTTCATCTTCACCATGTTTGGAGGCAGATATGAGAGAAGGCGTTTAGTTTTATTATTTTTGGAGGGAAAAAAACAAGAAAAAGCATCATTTCCTTCTTCACCTTTCTATCAGCATACACAACCATTTCACCTGATGAACAAAAGTCATGAAACAGGGAAGAATAAAGTTGATGGAAGTGAATCAAAAGGATTTGGGAGGAAAGATGGTGATATGGTTAGTGCAGGAATTTGCTCTGTTTCATTTCTTTGTAATCTCTGGTCTTGTGTGGTGTTAGATGAATTATTTCAGCTGTGTTTCCTGTACTTTTTTTAGCGCTATATTATTTCTTTGATTATTGCAAGTGTAGGCAGATTGGATTATGTCTTAGGCTGGGGAAACTCTATGGCCCTTACCTTGGGGATAGTAGGGTCCTTCTCCTGTAAAACTTATAGCTCAGTATGATCTCTCTCAGCCTTATTTCTCTCTAATGTTTAGCATGGCTAGTGCATATTCTAAGTGCAAGTCCAGCAGCACTGTACATTGGGTTTTCCTAGCTATTCTCAAGCTTGCACAGGTGGGCATGTGACAACTTGTGCTGAACCCAAAAAAAAGAAGTATCAGGGTAAATTATAAGTCCTCTACAAACTGATGACTTTTTACTGTTTTCCAGTGTATCACAATTAAATATGCTCATTTTGCTAGTAGCATATTGATAATAACCTTGACTGTGCATGTTTTGTGTGACATTGTTCTCTGACATCTGTGTTGCATTACAAATACATGTGCACATGCAAAGACACAGTCACCCTTGCACACATCTGCTAAAAAATAGTCTATAGACATTCTCACCATCTAAAAAGTGCTGGAGACATCGGTGTTAAAAACTGACAGCTTTTTCATATGGATTTGGTCAGATCCCACTCCCAAGACCTCTGGGTTCTGGAAGCAGGTCCTTTCTGCATGGATCTGCTGACCTCAGTGGTTATCTCAGTGCTTGGAAATCTTTTTACCAAGTCTTCCCATTGGCTTCCAACTTCCTCTGTAAACCAGTATGAACCACAGAATAAGAAATTTTTCTGGCTTCTTGTATGATTTTGTTTATGGCAGGGAGAATGGGAACACATCTTGCAACTTAACCCTGCTCCCCAAGTCTGTTATTCAAACCTCCATGAGCGTCAAGCAATGCTGAACTCCTCAGGGAGCTTCAAGGAGATGGGATTGGAGCTTACTGTCTGGAAAACAGCTGTGCAGTGAAAGACCTTGGGGTTCTGGTGTTCAAGAAGTTGACCGAGTCAGTCTTTGAGGCAATGAAAACCATCTGAATTTTGGGCTACGTTACCACAGCCTCTAGATTGAGTGGAATAACTACTAACTCCTTTTCCACTATTTGACGACATGGGACTGTATGTGGAATACTGTATTCAGTTTTGGACTCGCAGTACAAGACATATACTGTCAAACTGAAGCAAGTCTAGCCAATTAAGCTGTTTAGGAAGAATATGTGGCATGAGAAGAGAGATCGAGGGAACAGGTTTTGTTCTGCCAGGGAAAGCAAACTGCTGTCTACAGCTGCAAAAATGAGGTTATGGAGATAACAGAGCCTGACATAGCCTAAAAAGGTGCACAGTGCTGGGACTAAGAGGCAGTGGACATCAGCTACAGAAAGGTGAATTCCATTATACATAAGGAAAAAAATTTCAACATGAGGGTGTTCAGCTTTTGGGAGATGGGGTCAGGACTGGTTGTGGAATCTCCACCTGTGTGATATTGCTCTTCTCCAACAAGCGTATGAAAGCATGGTAGGCGGGGGAATCGTGTCCAGAGTTTGGCTCTTCATAGTTTATGAATATTATATTTCAGAAGCATTGGGGTATTTAGACTATGTTCAAGTGCCAAGATAAGCTGAGCAAGAGTGACCATAGGACTCATAAGCAGAGCTGTACCATACTTCATTTTGGGAATCCATTCTGGTTTATAATGTGGGCCGAAAATTAAATAGCTGCCTGACAGTGTCTGGTTATAATGTAGCAGCACTAGGCTCCAGCAGCAAAAAAGATCCACTGTTGTAGACAGTAAAAGTGAGGCATTAACGTATTTATATTGGACCAGAAATCATTATAACAACTTAAGTGTATTAATAATGAGAGTGAATGATCATGCTCCAGAGGCTGGGTCGATGTCCTGTTTACTTTAATTGTGCAAATGAGTCCTTGCGGATTAGAGTGCTCTGACAGACTTGCTTTGTATCAGCTCTGTGTGCACTAATCCCATGCTGCCAGCTCCAGGAAGGAGTGCTTGTCAAATCCACTTGCATTCAGGCTCAACATGGCACCATCCAATGCAAATGTTGTGCCTGCAGGACATTTGAAATGAAGCCACTGCCTGGATGTGCCCAGTCTCCCTGGTTAGAGAATTTATCTTTACAGCAGGTCCAAGCTTAAATCTTTCCTGTGCTGGAGAATGCCTTAAGTATGAGATGGTGCAGAGATTCATAGGCCAACTGTTTTCCTCACCCCAAATCACATATGTCCTGGTCTATTTCTAGCAAAAAATACCCAAACCAAAACAAAACCCACAAGAAAAGACAAGTGCTGTGCTTCATCCTGTCTGTGAAGCAAAGTAACACAATAAAGAGTTTGTATTCACTGGCTTATATTTTCCCTTTAAATAAGGAGATTGCCTAAAAACCAGTTGAAATAAGTGCTTACCTTGTGCTATCCTCCAAACCATGGCAAAGGAAGCCAAAATTGGGCCAGGAACTATTATCATAATTTAGGAAACTGAATGATCATGCGTCAGAGGCTGGGTCCATGCCTTGTGTGCTTAACTGGTACAGATGAGTCTTTGGGGATTAGTGTCCATCTGAGAAGACCTGGTTTCTTACTCTTGTCCCAAAGCTGCTACATGAAACAGTTCAGTCCTTTCATGTGGAAATTATGTGAAAAATATTAGTCTAGGTTATGGTTTATTTCACAACCTGACCCAAAAAGAATGTGTGTACCAATGTGTCAGAACTCCAGGCAAGAAGAATTTTCTGCAGGTATAAACCTCCCTGGAGCTGCCATATCCTGCTGGACCCCAAGAGGGAAGGGGAAATCTGAAAGAAGGGAAGCTGGTAGATGGGAAATGCTTCTCTTATCTTGCAGGACTTCCCATGGTTTCTGAATGTTTGCCATTCAAAGGAAAAATGAAACAGATACAGTTTGGAGATTTTCAAAAGTTAAAAGAAAAAAAACTTTTCCCAACCCCCTTTCCACAAAACCTCTCTGCCTTACCCAGATCAACCCAAGCAAGCAACAGCTAGCTGGTCAGGACACTCATCTGGAACAACTAAATGCCAGGGTGTTAGGCCCTTGTTCTAATTTTCCTTTTGTGATAAGGAGCTGGGACTTGCTATGGGTTCTCCAAGTTGAAAAAAGCAAGCTGTAAAGTCTGTTTGCCTCCTCAGCCCCGTGCTTATTTAATGATTTCTAAAATATGGAGTTGCTGTACAGAGAGAAGGGTTCACAGGCAGTCATCACATCCAAGGTCTTACCCAGACTATGAGACCCTTCCTTATTGTCCTTTACTCACTCCCAGGAGAATGTTATTCTGGGATGGAGATTTCTCAGACCTGAAATTCCATTCTTATAAGTTTTATAAAACTTTTCTGACTAACTTTTCTTCAAAGCCAGAAAATCCTTCTGTCAGCTTGCTTTTGACAGTGACTTTTCTCAGCAATGAAAGAAACAGCATTGACTCATTGGAAAATGCCTTTGGGTCAGACTTTTATTGCATTTTACTTATAGATCTGCAGAGAGTGGAGAGCTATGTGTAGAAAATTATGTTGATGTTCTCGTTTATCAAAGGCTCCAAAGATGTATGACAAAGAAATGCAAAGAGGCTTTTCCTAAGTATATATGCTTTAAAATGGACCAAGACATTTAGCATCAAAATCACCTCTCCCTAAACACAAAGTGACACACTGACATTCAAAGACAGTGGCAACAGATCATTCTGCCAGTATTTGGTGATGGATTCTCAGTTCCTTAGGTGATTCATGCTGATAGCTACATGTCAAGTCTTTACTGCATACCAGCGTAGAAATTAAATACAACAATAAAAAGGTCTAGTGACTTCTTATAGGAAAAATCTGAGATAAGGATGATCTACCTAAAAGAAGCTACATATGCTAAATCCATTAATGTTACGTCATTGGAAGTATTGAATACATGTGTCAGGCTGCATGAAAAGTGGCTGACATTTTCATGTATAACTTTTTTTGATTTGCCTTCCAGTTACATGATCAAAAGCTACTGTGTTTTTACGGGATTTTGTAGGAAGCCAAAGGCTAGTGTTTTCAAGAGCATAGGTGTCACTGAGGAAACTGAGCTCTCAAAGTCTGTTAATCCCTTACATCATTTAGGTCGAGACCTTAACAACCAGAAATATTTGGTTGCCTCTTTGAATTCCAGTGACGTCTTAAAATACATCATCCACCTTCTGCCAAATATATTGCTATTGGGTGTGCTAAAAACCTCCTAACATTAGATACTGCTCTACAGATCCATGTGGAGTCTTCAGCCAAACTCAGAAGTGTTGTTTAGCTGGGTTTTATTTAAGAGCAGAGTTAGGAGTGGCTGTGCCAGACCAAGACCAATCATCCATCTCCCTCTATATCCTGTCTCTGACAGTGACCAAGAGCAGGCGTGTTGGAAAGAGTATAGGAACAAGACTGTCACATAGTAATACTTCTCTGTGGTATTTTCCTAGTCTCCAAAAATTAGTGTTTGACAGTCTTCTGAGCCAGTGCTGTCATCTTTATATCATATGGCCCTCAATGGATTTTTCTTCCTTGTGTTTTTCTGGTCAAATTTTGAACTTGTCCTAATTTTTTGCTTCTGCAGTGCCGTGTTCCAAAAGTTTGCTGCCACTAGCCATTTGATACCTCCTGACTCTTAGGGGATTTCTTCATTAAAAGTTTACTTATGCAACCATCTTCCAATCACTAGTGTTGCAAAATCAGTGTGTACTTTTCCTGTGGATATCTCTCTATTACAGATTCCTTTTTGTAAAATACAGCCTCGTTCTCATAACATGTAAAGATGCCACTTATGAATCACTGAGTTGCTGTGCCAAGCCTGTGCAAAAACCCATTGGGAGAATGAACAGCTGAACAGCATGCTGTACACGAATCTGAGGCCCAGATAGTGAATAATGAGGAGAAAACAAATTATCAGTGGGATGCTCATTAAATGAACACCATCCTCTAGTGTACTGGACAAGCATAGACAAGCTTGTTATCCATTTCTGTAATTAGAAGCAGTGTCCTAATTGATGTGCAGAAATGTGCCAAATTCAGGTGACTCACGTTTAACTTTGCAGTCTTAAAGGGTTGTTTTAGTGCAGCTTGTGCATGTCCCATCTCTGAGACGATGACTTCTCTTAATGTGGGACAGCTGCCTATTACAAATGGGCATTGCATTTTCTGTTTTTAAGTTCTAAAACACACAAGAGTTTCAGTTTTGAAAACAGCTGAGTTGGTTTTTCTGAGGATTCAATTTCACAACCTACTCATTTCATTATGGATAGGCCAGTGCAAATATTATTTCTGTAAATGAAAAAGACCAGTGATAACCACTGTGACCTGTAGAGACCATAGGGTTAACTGGAGTGTTTATCAGTCTCATCTTGGTAACAAAAAACATCTGCTCTTCAGTCACACCGAGTTGTTCATAACTAGCAGTTGCCATATAAAAATAAATTGTGTTTTGTACAGGGAAACATGATTGTAAGAGTTCCCAAGATGGTAAATACAAAAGGGATAGATTTAGAAACATCTCTGAAAGCAATATCCACAGACATTTCTAATATGTATATATTTTTAACTATTGAGGAAAGGGTCAAATATTGATGCCAGCTGTCCAGCTATCTTAGCAAAGAACTGGGAGAGCGCAGATTCAGGAGAGATCTAAGTAGATTCTAAAGTAAACTCTTCTTGTACTGTCAGCTGTTTTACTTCTGTTTTAGAGATGACATAAGCTTCCTGGTGATGTTTGAAAGACTGCCTTTTTCCTTCCCAAATCTTCCTTTCCTGTGGGTAAAGCAAGGTATTACTGTCACACAGGTGGCCATAGGACCTGGCAAAAGAGTAGTAGTGGAAGTTAATATTACTGAAGGTGGAATCTAAATGCATAGGCAGATGAAAATTCAAAAGTCCTGTGTTTTATAATACATATTCTGTGTTGGGGCAATATTCCATCATGGTCTGGTGTGACCACACTGAAAAACTGATGTGATATAAATACTTTTAAATTTCAAATTAATAAACAAGGCAGTACGAAGATAAAAAAAGGAAATGAATGAAGCATATTAAATAAATATGAACTGTGATAAAATAAATTGTTTCAAGTTTTCTGGATATAAAACAGTCTTTGGACATGCTTCTCAGCACAGGGATAAAAAGATGTGCCAGCCATATGTCTAGAACAGCAGAACTAAAGAATAGGAGATACTACAGCCAAAGTAATTAGAGTGGTTACTGTTAGGCCACAGCCTGGGGCTGAAAATGTGGTATATCTAATTTCTGAGTGGCAGAAGCTAACCTTCTCTGCAACAAGGGAATACATTGAGGAAAACCTGATATGAGCCAAAGCAAAGTCTCACAACTGTTTTTTTAGCTGTTAATACAAGTAGTCATTGCTCCATAACCTCTTTCTTACACGAAATGCAATCTTCTGCACATGCTGAGGGAGGTAGAAGCGAAGTGCAGCATAAGTAGCAAGGTCCTATATCCATACTGTGGCATTACTGGTGCATGACATTCCTAATCTGTCCTGTACATCCAGATGCTCTGTATGATCATACTGATGCTTATGGATTTTTTGAATTTTTAACTTTTTGTAGAAAAATCAGCTGTAGTTGTCACACTTTAGCACTGTAGTTTAAACATTTACCCAACCTTATTACCCCATTTCATATCTAACTTTCTAACTTCCTTTAGCTTGCTTAGACTTCCCTCAAGGTAGGCCTTCATTCTTTTTAAGCACATTTGCACTCTGGCTCGAACAACAAGATATCATGACAGACAAAGCATCCTTCAAAACCCAGAACTTTGGAGGAGCTCCAAGGACTGGACGTGCTGTGACAAAGAGGAATATGAGGAAGAGGGGGTCTCTGAGCCCCCTACCTCAATTTCCAGAATGGTGTGCCTGGGGGAAGATCTAGGGGGCAGATGAATCTAGGATTGGATGGGATAATACCTTAAATTGCCGGAACCCAGGGGGTTCTACCTGCAGAAGCCCTGGACACGCACACACATCTCTCTTCCCTGTGATAGAAGGCCCTCTATTAAAACTGCTCTCTTATCTCTAAAATAATTTTCTGGTGAGTCTATTTTCTGAGTCCCTCACGATTCTTTCAGGCAACAATACAGAAGGCAAGGGAGGATGCATGATGCCAAAAGGAGAAATCCCTGGCAGTGGATGACTTTGGGGGCTCAGTTGGGAAGGAAATCTGCTGTGTGGTTGCTTTGTGGTCCACTGCCTTTGCTTCTGCTCACCTCTTTGTTATCCTACCCTGATATAATAGAACGTAAACTGAATGTACAGTCCTTGGGTACAGAAACTGAACATACAGTCTTTTCCAGGTGGGGGCACATAGATTTGTGGGGCTGCTGTTCTGAGATGCCTAATTCTGAGAGGTGGCAGAAAATGGAGACTGCTTTCCCAGTCCTAGTTATGAGACACTTGAATTTTGGCAGCAAAACACATAGAATATTGCCTCCCTTGGCTGTTTCCACTGCTCCGCTTTAATGGCAGCAGTCTGAGGATTTAGTTTTGGCTGTAGGTTAGTACTAGGAGGGGCATTCATAGGCCTTCGTGGAGCACTGTGGGAGTCACTGACAGTGTGGTCACAGACCTTACTGAGACGGGAATCAAACAGGTGACCCGTTCACAACAGAGGTTTGCTGTAGTTACCTAAGGTTTCATCTGCTCTGCCATCATCACAGTAATCCCATCTTACCACAGGCTGTGCAGAGGACTATTTAGTATCTAGCAGTTCTTTTCATTCATTTTTGGCTACTCATTTATATTTAATGTTAGATCTCTGAGAAAATAACAAGAAATGAAAAACAAGTTCTAGAGGTGCTTTACCAGTATATTATCTGGTATTACAGCCCATCTGGGTATATGTGATTAAATTTAGGTTTAAACAGCTTGAAAATAATTTAGCACTTCCCCATCTTTCATTTGTTTCTCCTCCTCTCCCATCCCAATATACCGAGCACTTCAAAGAGCGATGTAGTTAAAAATGAAAGCATATTTACCTGCTTTAAAATGCCTGTGTCACTTCTTAACATCAAGGGAGGAGCTGATGTATGATAAAATCTTTTATTTCAGCATTCCTTTTACTCACACAGGGAAAAGAATGGAAGAAATGTTAGCTTATTTATTTCCAGGAAACATTAAAAATTCTCTACCCTACCCCACAGCGTATTTTGTTTTGTTTTATTTTGTTAATAGTCTGTGTTCTGATTGCTGCTTGGTAAAGAATAAAAGAGGATTCTTTGGTCATGGGAATGCAGAGATGTTTATTTCCACTTTGGGAGTATAACATACTTTAAAAAAAAATTCATCTGTTTTCAGAGTTAGTTGCTGAAGCACCTGGTGTCCCACGCTCCACCCAAGATTATAAAAATATTTGAAACTGCAGGAAGGCAATACAGCTGTGCAAGCTTATACAGGGTCTGGTTGATTTAATTAAGTTCAGAAAAAGTAGCCATACCAATAAATGCATAGTTGCTTGAAAGAGAGAGGTGCCATTTGCTAAAATACAGTTTCACCCTTAATTATCTGGTGTTTAGTTACACATTATAGTCTCTTATCATTTTTTTGGTGCTGTGGCATAACCAAATTCTGTTCTTTGTTAAAATCATGTGTTAGATGATTGTTTTTTAAGGGTAAAAATGACACAGTGAGGAGAAATTCAGCTCTTGTTGTTGCTGTTTGTGGCAGTGCAACCTACTTAAAAAGAAATAATAAAGTCAAAACAAGCCAAATTAAATTTTCTGCCTTCATGTGGGTTCCTCCTTGGCAACAAATATAGTCTCTTATATGAAGGAGACCTTCATGTCTTGATTTGTTAGGCAGTTGTATAGTTACAGGAGAGAGCCCTGGCCCCAGCACATATGGGGCAAAGAGCAATGAATGTTTCAGTGGATGGAATTCAATTCCCGGAAGGGTGGATGTGTCACCTCCTGTTGGTCTAGCTGGGGGAAAACTCCAGCAGTCATTCTGGAAACAGGAACAGTAGCAGCACATTAAATGAGGGAGGTGCTAGAGTGATGTTTAACGTTCAAGAATAAATGAGGATATGGAAAATGATACAACTTGTAAAAATGTGTCTACCTTTGATAGATTATGTTGAAATCCAAAAGAAAAGCTATTTCTTACAAATGAAATTTTTGTGCAAAACTTCAGTACCTGGAAGAAACAGAGAATTTTCAGCGTTTCCCAAACTCAAGGATCCCAAACTATTTGGAAGAATAGTCACAAATCTATATAGGAAGCTGCTTGCAATTTCCTTCGTTACATACTGTATGTGGCAAGTTTCCAGCACTTAAGTGTAACAAATATAAATCATGATGTGATCAGTTAGCTGAACATGCATTGGTACAGAGGTGTGTTTACCACTTCAGGGTAGTAAATCTCCACTAAGGGCACAGAATGTGGAACAAAGATCATCATTTCACTTACTTTTTTTCAGTGTCTTGCACTGGAAAATCAGTTATCATTTGATTACAATAAAACATTGATGGGAAATTGTTTTCACGTATTTGCTCTGCATCCTGTTTGAAGTGTTCCTGGCTAAACTCAATGGCAGTGCTTTCATGTGGTAATTCTGTATTTGCATATTGTCAGGGGAGGACTCTGAAACTTGAGAAATCTTCTAAGTGAAGTTTTAATATAAAAAACAGTGACAGAATTTCTGGAAGCAGAATATACCAATGACTGGAAAAAAAAATTGCAGTGCTTAGCATATGCAAACTGACTGCAAAGATGGAGTATAGCCACTCTTTTGTTACATATTTTTGCTACCTAGAGATGCAATTATACTGGAAATGTACTGAATCAAACCTCATTTGACTGGGTGATCAATGAGGCTGCTGCTCCAGAGGGAGACTTCACTGTAACTTCTGTGCTGGAAAGCATACTGAGTGGGTGAATATGAATTACTGTCCAGACTTAGACATGGTTAATGCGAGTGTTGAGAATGTTACTGATATATATTCTATGTAAAGTCTCTCTCCAACTCTTTACATGCTTCTTCTCTCTCTGACTCCAGTGATTAAATAAAAAGTAAGCTAAACTGATTTGTAACTATTTCACATTCAAGTTCACAAAAGCATCCTTGCTAAAGGTGTTTTCCTCAGCTTGCTTGACTATCAAAAGCTGCTACAGAGTTTGGTATAATCATTGCCTGTGACTCAGAAGCACCTCATCATAGAAACTGTGCCTGAAAACATGGGTACCCAAATTCATGTGTGAAACTGTAGGTTTCAGGACTGGGTCTGCATACTTTGATAAGTAGGCATAAATGAGTCTGAATGGATTGGGACAGCATTTTCTTGGGAAATCAGCTGATGACCAGTTATATGGATAACTCTAGCTGGGTGGGGGAATCTCACCCACAGAGCTCAGCACAAAGCTGGTCCGTGCCTACTGAGCCCTTCAGAGCATCACCACAAAGAAGTCACTGCACACCATCCCGAGCCACTGAAATGCATGATGAAGGTTTCTTAAGCACGTGATTACCCCAGGGCTTTGTGTAGCACTTATTACTCAGGAATCTGTGTTTTTCAGAGTTAGTAACTGTGTTTTTGTAACAAACTGGCTAGATGAACAGGTCTTCTGTAAATGGGAAACGGCTACGGAGGTTGAGATGGAAATGTCTGTGATTTTGAGTGGCCAGTCAGAGGTTGATAGTACCAATCTGTCTTTGCATCATGGAGTTAAACATTTTCTTCTGTTCTACTTAGAGACAGCCAAAAGAACCAATGAAAATACAGAGAAATCTGCCTCTCAGTTGAGGTACCTGCACCAAACCCAGAGCAGCTTAGAAGTGCAGTTTTATGCCTCACTGTGCAATCTTCAGATGTTTTAGCTGCAAAGGTAAACATAGTTTCTATTGATCATGCACAAAATGTACTTTTGAAGGGTCTGTAACTTGCCTGAATTTATTCAGCTTTTTATTGGGCAGGAAAAACAATTACTGACAGACAAGCTGCACTGTCAGTGTCAGCTATGAACTTCATGTTTTAAAGTTCAAGATTTTGAAGAACAGTTGCCAGAATCGCCAGAACTCAGTGTTGTTTCTCTTCTTGGTCCAGTAAAGTCTGGGAGGGATAAATCCTAAAGCCATATTGTTCAGCATGCAAAATTTGAAACTCAAGGGGTGATTGTTTGAGAAGACCATAAAGTGAAATGCAGGCTGCAGAACATGAAGTTGTAAGCTGGTAGCATTCTGGGCTTCCAGCCTGCTGACATAATTTTGCTACACACTTCTACTAAGTTATTTTCTTGTATTTGCTGTACTTTGCTATGCTTAGATGCTTTTAAGCCAGGAATGTATTTATCTCTATATATTTCTCCATTAAAAAGTGATCTATCTGCACATACATGCAATGTAGACAGATGGAATATAATCTAGTCTATGTAGTATCAACAAACCTATGCTCTTTTTTTCCCCTTTACATTTAACTTAAAGTATGTTATGAATGCCACCATCTGCACAGCAGTATGCCTCAGGAAAGCCCTGTGTTCCTAAAAGCTATTAACTGAAAAACTCTTCCTAATCAAAAAAAAACCTGTCCTACTTACCCCTTTTTTCAAGTGATCAAGGAAAAAGAAAGTAATAGGTGTCATGAGATATTTTTTGTTGTTTTAGATAAATATAGTTGTGAATTCTAAAGCTGTAACTTCTTTATATCCACCCCATTAATTAATAAAATTGCTTAAATATAAGTTTGTCATGCATGTAAATGTTTTCTTGATAAGTTTTAGGATGGGCTTATGAGCCTGTCTGGCAAGCAGCCCTTCCCCGCGCCATGCTGAGTTCCAGCTCGGACTCAGTGGCTGATCTCTGATGTGGAGATGCGTGAGCTGGGGACAGCTTTACAGTGACCGTATTCTATTCAGTTCAGAGGAAACGGATTTAATTACAAGTGTTTTAATTTGAAAAGATTTTTTAGTTCAGAAAAGCTCTTAAAAATCCTTGCTGGCAAACTAAATAAATGATCCTTTATTGCATCTCTTCTTCTTTGTGTGGCTGCAGGGAGTTTAACAAGGACCTCTGCTGTTCGTTTAATTTATTACATCCCCTTACACTTCACATTCCTCCAAGTTGTTTTTTTTTTTTTTTTTTTTTTTTTTTTTTTTTTTTTTTTTTTTTTTTTTTTTTTTTTTTTTTTTAATGAGTTCTTGTTTTGTTGGTCTTTCGCAACATTTTTTTCGTGTCCCTTGTGTGCTTACATGCACCAACTCTATGTTACATAAAAAATTTGCAAATCCTCCAATAACAGGTGGTGCAGCCAATAAACCTGTAACTTTACCCTTGTTGAACAATGTCAAATCCCTGTAACATCTGGCATGTTTTAATTTCTATGCTTTGGAGAGTCGAATTTTTATTTAAAAACTCCCAGATATGGATCTGTCAAGAACTTCTGCGCAGTGTAGCTTCTTTAAGCTCCTTAAACTGCTTCTGTAAGTGTGAAGGCTTTCAATTGACAACGGAGAAATATTTATGGATTTTTTATTTGTTTCATTTGTCTTATGCCTTTTTTTTTTTTTTCAGTGTTCTCTTTTGTTTTCCTATATGGTGAGTAGCCCAACCAAATGAATAATGGAATGCTATTTTTCCCTGCTGAGCTGATTTTCTGTCTGTGCTACTGAATCTGTACCTACAGATTCTACTTGAAAGAGGAGATGGGCAGTTTTGGACAATGGCAACATGCAAGCAATGATGGTTATGTTAAAAATACAGTTTTATTTCTCTTACTCTGCCGTGTGAGATTTTTGCAGCATGTCTATTCTTAATATTTTTATTAACTATGAATTCATGCCCTTTTCTACTTAATGGTGTTCTCCTTATTACCACTGTATTTCAGTAGATCTTTCCCACCTTTTGTACGGGGCTGGACACACAGGTCAGAATTTACCTTCCAGAGGTTTTGCTTGTATTCCACTTAGTCTCAAACTCCTGTCCTCCCACCTGCTCTCTCACCCTCACAGCTGCTTCCCTGTTTTTAAACAAAAATCGTGTTGAGGAAGATTTGCTGGAGTGTGTCAAAGGGTTAATACATTCCTCTCTCTCACTACGATTTAATGAGTCATCTGTGTCTTTGATATTAGCTCATCTGAGACTACCCCAAATGATAAATGATCTGTTTAGGCACTTCAGGAAAACCATACCATTAGCAATATTTCCACAGCACCCCCTCAGCTGTGTGAAAAACCAATTTGAAAGACAGGTTAACACATTTTATTGTTTTTACAAAAGGGACGAATTAGGGCAGAGAGAAACAAAGCAGAAATGATGCTCAGCTGGGGCCTCACTGTTATCACCTCTTCTCCTTGGTTCAAGGTTATGGGGCTGCACACTAGCTCACATTTAAAGTCTGATATGTATCCCTCTCTTTTGGCTAGATAGACACAACAGTATTAATATGAAAATAAATCACTTTACCTTGGGACTTGCTGGAAACCCTTTGCTAGAAATGGGTATGATTCTTAATAGCTTAATAAAGCAATGGGTCCAACAACATACTGGAAAGAGCCATCAAAGCAGTAGTTAGTCTGTGCAGACTGGAACACCTGCTGAAAATAAGCCACTTTGTAGCTATATCAAAGACCCACCCAGTGACTGCAGCCTGAGGGCTATCTGGCAGCTGGAGCGGTGTTCAGCTTCCTGGAAACATCCCTTCTGGGCAGAGTGAGGGAGGGTTTTCGTCACGTGTGTGATTTACCATCTGCAGTGTAACTCACACCAAAATACAGCTTTACTGGGGGGAGAGGGGCATGAATACAGTTACTTCTGCCCTGGGGGTTCCCAGGGAGGGGGTTATGTGTTGTGGCACACGTATAGGCAACACAAAACTGAGAGAGTGCCAGAGTTACAGGTCATGCAACACAAGTGGATCAACACCTGCTTCATGGCAGTGAGTGCACACCACCATCCATAAAACTCATTCTTTTTGTTGTGTGGTTATGTGAGGTTCATGTATGATCAAATGGTACAACAGCTCTGCTGCTTTTTGTCAGAGGAAGCCAAATGTTACCACACCAGTATGACTTCTATTGCATAAAAGACTGCAGAGAAAAAGACTCAAGGCCAATTTAGTGTAGGAGGTAAGATAAAGAGAGCAAGTCCTTTAATGAATCCTTAGGCCTGGAGGAATACACACCACATGCATGCCCTCAGACAGGGGTTCTAAGATTTTGTAGTAAGATCCATCCAATCCCAGGTTTGTCCACCCCCTGGTTATGCTCTGTTCTGTCCCACAACATGCCCCTTTGGAAATTGAATGTGGGGAAGTTTGGGACCCCCTCTTCCTCATCTTCATCTGCTTTGCAGTATGTAGAGTCCTTGGAGTTCCTCCAAAGTTCAGGGCTTAAAGGTCACTATGATTGTGTGATACCTTCTGGTCCAGGCCTTAGAATGGTTTTCCCACAATTCTACCTTGAAAGGAGGCTAAACATGCTAATGGAATTTTAGAGGGATTGATAGGAAATGGGGCAACAGAGTTGGGTATGTGTAGACATTATGCTACAGGGTAAGGGATATAATACAGTTACGTTAAAATCTACATTCACTAAACATCTACTTCTAAAGTCTATAAAAATTAAAAAATCAAAAAGCTCTGAGGCATCACTTCCAACCCATGAGCTCTGCATCAGCATCATTTCAAGTTCACTGATTAGTTCATATTATGGTTTTATCTTCTGGTGTGTGCTCACATACACATAAACACTAGTGGAATTACAGTGTGGCTCTGACTCAGGAATACTCTGCTTCACTCAACTTTCAGTGGTACCAGTGTATTACAAATAAAGTGCAGCATTACCTGGATTAGCTGGATGACTATGTAAGTTTTTACTTATATTCTTTCACGAAGCTTGTATGATACTCTTGGTTTTGGGACATAAAAGACTGTTTGGTGCAATATTTGAGAAAGAGGAGGAAGCTGCATAGAGGCATTATTTTACAAACTAATGATGGTTCATGCTTTGGTAAGTCCACTGCATTGTTTAATTTTCTAATCTCCAAGTAAGTGATACCTTGAGTGCTTGCTAAATTAATTCAGCCTTTGTTTGAATATTTGAAAGAGGTTCCTATCTAAATAGTTATAGCTTATTTGAAGACTCTGTCAAAAGGAAGCAAAAATTACGCAGTGAATATACTTTGCCCTTCACTGTTTATTGAGCTTCAGCATACTTTTATATTTTTTCAAATGGTGTCGGTTCCAGAGGATAGCCAGTCTTGTTTTGAAGATAAGAAAGGATGGAGAGTCTTTCCTAAGAACAATTTGTATCTAGCTTCCAGTTGTTAATTCTTACCATTCCTTCCTTTCTGTTAGTTCATAGGTCTATTCAGTATGTGATTTGTCATCATGAAAGTGCCTGCTGTGATAAAGCCAGCTCAGTCTTCTGGGGGAATTTTTTTAGCTCCATAGATTCAACATCTTAGGTTTCCTGCAAAGAATATTTTTTAAAGTTCTTAGGTTATTCTAATTTTCAGGTTATTTAATTTTCAGCTTTCTCCTTTCTTCTCCATTCTTTGTAAAATATGGATACCAGCTTTATGTGCAGAATTTTTGCACATGCCGTATGCAAATGTAAAATCACTTACTATGTTATTCACTGCTCTCTTTACACAAAGGGATCATTAGAATCACATCCATCGCTTTTGCCAGTTTCATACTGAGAATACACAATTTGGTCTTGAAAAAATTTTATTAGCCTAATGATTATCTCCCTATTGCCTCAAAAATCTTGTTTATATTTTCCTGTATTTATCTTTGCACGGCACTCAAGTCAGTCATTCAACAATATATTTTTTTTTTTTTTTTTCCCTTTCTCCATTCTAAGAAATGGGCACTATAATGGGTCTTTTGCATTTTTCTGGTACTCCTCTTTTTCTCCAAGAATTTTGAAAGGTGTAAAGATAAGTTCATTCAGGTCCCTAAGTTTGCTAGAGGTGGTGAGAGTGGAACTAGAGGTTTCTGTGTCTTAGGTAAGTAAACTTTGACTTGTCTTCATTCTAGCCTGAGCCCTTACTACTTTATCACTGATGTTAATTGCGTCAGCCGCCTGAGCTCAGTTTACTTTCTTAATGAAGATAGAAGCAGAAAGACTGAAGGAAAAAAAAAAAGGTACTAAATGAATTGTCCTTCCAAAAGCCATCTGCTACCAGCTTTCTTTTTCATTTAGTGGAGGACCAGGTTTGTTCTGATTTATCATATGTAATCAGCTCTAGCCCTTCCTTTCTCTGCCTCAATTTTCTTCAAAATGTTTTATTTTTACAAAATTGTTTGCTCCATGTTGAGCCATCTTTTCCCTGTAGTGAGGAGCCTCTCAAAGGATTTTCATTTCTGAGTGAAATTTCTTTATTTTCTTTTAGCAGTGTAAAGCTTTTTTTCAGTGAATTATGGTTTATGGACATTCTTCTCAGGTGAACTGCCCGCAACAGTGCTTTGGGAGCGAGTCAAATGTCACTTATGTAGTGCAAAATGGTCTCATATGATTTTAATCTGATATTGAGTCTTCCTTCTTTATTTGCCTCTGATGAAATGCTCTGAAAATTCCACAATCAAATTACTTCCTCACTAATGGAAATTCTTAATGACTTTTTATAAATGTCTCAATATTACAGCACCTAATTCTTTCTGCAAATTTTATACACATTCACAAGTGTAATTGTTGCCCTTCAGAGAGATTGAAGAGTCTTAATAAAATTTGTTAGAAAGTTACCTTTATTTAAAGTCAGCTTCTCTGACTTAGTACATCTTTCAGTGCTGTAGCTATCAGCGAGTTTAGACAGCCAATGCCAGTGTTCACCTAGCATGCAAGTGACGAGCTGGCAATGAGAACTGGGATAAACCTCTGGGGTATCCCAGTGCAAGATAACTTGGCTGGAATCTTACAAAAAGGATGAGTGAGAACAATAGCAACTTGATATAAACTGAGATCAAATTTCCTGTGAATTATGTTGCAGGAGAACTGACTTGCCTCCCCTGATTTAATGTGGGATTGATCTTGGACGAGCTCTAAGTCTCAGTGCTCAGACTGAAGCTCTGCAACCCTGAATGTGATTCTCCAGAATCATGACTAGCGTTACAAGTACAAACCTCCCAAGCCTCATCAATAAAACTTCTAATTCAACTTTTAAAGTCATCTTAAACGCTATTATTTCTTGAATTTTCCTTCTGGATTGAAATTCTATGTCATATGGATTTTACTCTTTAAATTACTGGAGCACAGCTTTGCATGTCCCCTTGGTATGTTATCATAGTCTCCTACAGAAGTGTTTGATCTTTTAAGAAAATCCTCCTTTATCTCTGGGATAAAAGAACCCACCTATGATGCTGCAGGAGTTTGAGTTACTTCTCTGCCTGATTTGAAACAGGATTTATTGCTTCACATGAGACCTTTCTTAGGAAGGATTTGGCTGCATATTCCAAGGTGACCCACTGCACTGTCTTCAGCTGAGGATATTCTATGTTTGCAAAATGTTCATTGCTGAATCAAATGTAAGCCAAGAATCTGATAAACATATTGCCCACTGGATTTTAAGTTTCCTTGTTTGTGGCCCAAAGGATATTCAATAAATAAGACTGAGAAGCACTATGAACAACTGGTAGGTAATTAGCAGATAATAACCTGATAGTGTGTGAAGAATAATATAAGAAATCAGAGTTTTTATTTAAAATAAAGAGTCGTTAGAGTTTTAGCTGGCTTATCTCAGTACTTTATCAAAGGAGTGCTCAGTGGAAATAATAGTCAACAGCACCTATTGTGCACTGTGGCCATATCTGAAATTACTGGTCATACTCTGAAAATACCTTGCAGATTGGATCATGGGAAACAGAAAAGGGGTCACAAACACCCCAAACACTTCTGGGGCTGTCGTGGTTTAAGCCCAGGTGGAAGTTAAGCCCCACACAGCTGCACCCCTCCCCCACCAACCCCAGATGAGAGAGACAGAAGGCACAGACTATGGGTTCAGCTAGGAATGATTTACTGGAAACAGCAATGAGATAAGAAAACAAACAGTAACAGCATCAATACTAATAACAACAGTGTATAAAAGAGGGTGACTACATGCAAAATGCTTACTGAGTCCAACCTGATGCAACCACAGCTGATGCAAACACAGCTGGTGCCACGCTGCCACTTTGTTCGCCACTTGCTCCCCGAGAAAAGGAACGAAATGGCCATGGACACTCCTTGTGGAACGTTTTTCTTCCATCCAAAACCATGGTCCCTTCTTCCCAGAAGTGAGAATCCCTTACTTCCTCCCCACAGAGATGACTTGGATGGTATAGAGTAAAAACTTGGACGTGCCCACAGGGCTTGAGGTTCTGCTTCCTCTTGGCCACTGCGAAAAATTAAACCTGTCCTTGTCCAAAACTAGGACAGACGCTCCAGGTGTAAAACACAGTGTCATCAGCTAGAGTCAAGCATATATGCTCCATGAATGAAACTTAAGGGAAGGTGTTGAGTAAGGGGTGTTTTAAGAAGGCCGTTTCAGTATCTTGATAGTTATGCAGTACCTAAGTGTAGCTATGAATTCTTGGATATCAACAACTAAAACATCATTAGGATTTTAGTCTGGCTTGTGGATCCAGCCTAGGATCAGGAGAAATAATGTTCATAGTTTGCAGAGAGCATAGGAGTATAGATTTCCAAACATGGCAAATGCTCTCGTATTTCCACCAGTTCTGAAATGCCTGTTAGAAAGTTTGTTCTGTTCTTTTTCACAGAGCTCGGAATACATTTAGCAAGGATTTAGTCCCCTTGAAAAGTGTCTGCAGGGACTTAGCCTGTTTTCCCCAGGAAAAAATAAAGATAAATAAATTAATAAAAATAAATGTTACAAAATTGGGTTGATTCATTAGCTTCAGCAGGGTGCCAGATCGAACGTCTACACAGAAACAGCCTTCCATGGCTCTGACCTGGATTGAAAATTGTCTGTAATTTAATAGCTAGTGAAGCTTATTGGGAGCAATTGCTTCAAATGTTTTCTGCCATCAGCTTAAGGGAAAGGAAATGAGAGGAATCCAGAAGTTTTCATTTCCAAGTGAAGGAAGTCATACAGCATAGAACAAGACCTTTTTAAATTGCAATATGGCATCATATTAATCAGAACCCACCCTTTGGCTTTCTATCAGTTTACATTTTTTCTTAGATGCAGTAGTAGCAAATGTCAGAGCTTTTTCATCCTCTCCTGTAATTCAAAATTAATATGTGACTGTCTGTAGGTTTATACCTCTCAGCTGATCCGTTGCTGCAAACTCTGAGCTGCTCATCTTCTCAGAACTACCAGCAGTGAACTTAAATGGAGACACTGTGTGAAGTGACTTTTATTGAAATGTTTTACTGTTGTTAATGAGAAATGTAATTAATGTGAAATGATGCCTGAAAATGAGTGGCAAGCACTAGGAGGTGCTGTTGGGTTGGGTAGTCATATGGGCCATTAGCACAGCACGTGGACAGACCTGGGTGCCAGGGAGATGTGTGGGCTGTACTTCTGCAGTGAGCCCCTGGTGGTCTAGCGGGTAAAGGCGCTGCACTGTCACTGCAGAGACCCGGGTTCGATTCCCGGTCGGGGCCACTCCCCGGGCAGATGGAGCTCGTTAGCCCATAAGGCAATCCATCTACGTCCTGAGGACCTCGCTGCCACCGTCCAAGCGTGCTTGGCCCCGGCAGATGAACCTTGGGATTAAAGGGTGGGCTCAGTTCCGCGCACACTGTGTCTCACCTAAAAAATCCAATGCGCAGGCTGGAAGGTGTAAGACCTTCCCCGGTTCTTCGTTTGCGAAGACTGGCCATTACTTACTTCTGCAGTGTTGTCAGTGTAAGGGTGGAGACTGGGACTTGGCTGCCTGAGCAGGGATGGGGGCTATCAGGGCCCCTCAGTATCCCTGAGCTTGGGCTGGACATTGGGGGTAGTGGGGCCCTGAGGTCTGATCCTACCTGTCTGGGGGAAGAGAAGGAGCAGGTGGTGCCTGCTGAGATGATGGCAGAGCTGAAGGCCTGGGGAAAGGAAGGGGCCTTGCTGGGGACAGCATTAACCATTAGCTGAGGAGTGGCCCGTGATTTTAATGGCTGATTCCTAAGTACTAGTTGTTTCTTACTCTTGGAAGTGAGGATGTGAGAATTTAGAATAAAAAACCAGAGGATCTGTGACAGTGGAGATGAGAGATTGATTTGCTGCAAGGGCATCGAGGCATGAGGCCAAGTGTACCTGAAAGCGAGCTCCTTACTTGCAGCCTGAGTCTGCCAGTGCTACCATCCTTCATCTCCCTGAGGGCTGGCAGCTTTAGGGGCTGGCAGGGAAGCTGCGCTGAGATGGGCTGTCAAAGCTGCCTGCAAGGGTCTCGCCAGGGGAGCAGACCTCTGAAGCAGGCCCTGTAGGGAGCAGGTACAAAGACATGAGCTCTGGAAATATGAGATTTTGATGATTCCTGCAACTTAAAGGGCTGCCTATTGGGTTTGTTGCGAGTGGGCCTTTGTTTTGAAGGGCTTCACTGCCAGGGAGAGGGGAGGAGGATGCTTTTGATAGCCAGGAGTGGTATGGTTAGACACGATCCCACTTCTGACACTACTTTGTCAAGCTTGGATTCCACTTGGCAGTGAGAGAACCAGGAGAAAGTGTTTGTGATGTGCAAAATGCTGTTTGCATGTCAGACAGTGGTTTTCTGGCTGGGGTGTTTCAAGGTTTGCTGAGGTCCTCCACCACCAGCTTACAAGGGAACGAGTGCAAGTTTTCAGGGTGTGTAAAGTGGGATTGATCTTGTTGAACTGCAGCAAGTCATCTCATCTTAAGGCCAGTATGCAAACTGGTTTGGGTGAGTTCCTCTCTGGAGGCACCTAGGTATTTTTCAGGGTATGAGTCTTATTGATCATCTCTGGCACTGATGTCGGTATTTTGTGTGTTCAGAGGGAGCTGCCTCCAACCAGCAGTAGCCTGTGGAAATGACCTATTGAGTCTGTCTGCATCCTACTGCTGTAGCTGTATCAAATATGCTGATGAAATATATCACTCTTATGAGATTTTTCTCCTCTATTGATTCCAAGTCTATAGTTAATCAGGCACAGCACCAAAGAGGTACCTCTCAGTAACTTAAAATGCAACATGGAGGTTGTTGCATTTTCCCTAGCCTGCTACTCCACTATGTAGACAAAGACAGAGAAAGACAGGATCACTGAGTTGTGTAGCACTTGTTCCAAGAGCAAAACAAGAGTGACAATTCACAAAAGACTCACCAGTGACTGACAAAACCAAGCTAAAAACACAAGGAGCACCTCATGTGTTTTCAAAATTCAAAAGTTGCCTTAAGCAGTACTTATATCTAAGTCGCCATTTTGCTCTCATGGAAGCTGTGGAACATGAAAAGACCAAAGAGAAGCACTGATTTATTTATTTATTTTTTTTTTTTAAATAAAATTTCTGTAGGTTTACTTTTTATAATTAATTTTCTGTGTCACTTTCTGATCCATCTAGTTTGTTAAAAGGATCGTTACACATGCTTGTGACAATGATGGCGTCTTTGCACTGATTACAATAAATATGATCAATTAGCTTGGGATTTTTTAGGTATAAATTTACAAAAACTTACATAGATCAGAGCCTAGTTGAAAAATTTCACATAATATTTTAATTGAGTTTAACTTATCTATCTAATATTATATCTGTCTTTTGAAGTAACTAAGATTGCTCATGGGGATGTTTTTTTCCCCAGTCTGTTGAGGCCCCCAAAAGTAAAGTAGAAGCATGAACTGAACAGCCGTGAGAATAGGTAATGTTTCTGGGTTTTAAAACTAATTTCTGAAAGCTTCTCTGTTTTCTTGGTCTGTTTGTGGGTCCTGAGGTTTTCTGAAAGTGCAATGCAGCCTGAAGAGATTGTAATGAAGGATAAAGGAAAAATGGCTGTCATGCTTTCTAATATCTGCTTAATGATATAATGCAATGCAGATTAATGCCTCTCCTCCAGCTGGCAAACTCCGGTGGAACTTATTCACACACTCACATGTACATGCACATACTCAAGCTTTTTCCCTTTTTGTGGCCTTGCAAAAACACCCCAAACATAAACTCAACAGAATCTGTTTCTGCTCACAGAACTAGCAGATTCTGGTCTACTCTGCTGAAACATGATTAATGAGGTATAAACGGATAGTTTTCTTACTGAAAGGCTACTGGTAGATTAAAGGCTGATTAAAGTTGATTGTTGTTTACATATGAAAGGAGGCAAGTACTTGATTCCTGGTGGGCAGCAGTCATTATGAAAATCTGTTTTCTTTTGATGGAGGTGAAGGATTGGCAGAAGGATTCCTGGAAGAGTGCAAATTTTTCTCTGAGATGGAGCAGCCAAATACTTCTTATGCAATATGTCCCAGCATTTATATATTAACAGGTATATAAATGCATTGAGAGTAAGGAGGGATGGAGAACTCTCCTGGAAGCACTCAATAAATCCTGCATCAGGTAATAAACTCACTGATATCAAAGGGCTCATCTGCTCCTTAGAGATAAGCTCTTATGTAATTTGATACTTATCAAAGACCCATGAGTTTGGAAAATTTAGTTAGGAAATTTTCTGAGCAAAGGCCATGACAAGTCATTTGTGAAAACAGCATGATATATTTCATAGATGTCAAAGTACTAGAGCAGTCTATCTTGCAGTATCTTAGAATGTTTGAATTTCTCACTGAAGCACAAGAAACTAGGGAAAAAGAAGTAATGCAAGCTCAGACATATGCAAAATATTTTTAAGCTGAGAAGATCTGGCCACTGGGGAACCTTTGTTCTGTGTCTCACAGTGCTTCATCAGCTCTTACAGTCTGCAGTGCTCCAGTCTAAAATCTATCCCTGTGTGCCAGGACAGCAGTGGTTTCAGCAGCTGCAGGAGGCTTTTATGGTGTGCATCCTGCCTAGCAGCTGCAGCAGATATGGTCCAGCTTCATTCAAGACAAGCCTTGTTGACAGTTTCCCCCACCTTGCCTCAGAAGCTGAGTTTAAGCTGCTTCTTGCCTGATCTGTGTCAAAATTGTGCCTGTACCTGGTCTTGCACCTTATTGACCCAGACTCACAGGCTAACGCCTTGACTGGAGCAAGAGTGATGTCTGTCCAGCTGTGCCCTTTATCTGTTGCTTACCTTTATTTTCTTCCATTGCAGACCAACCTGCATCACTTTCCCACTGATGAAGAGCATGTACAAGGAATATCAGTTGCAAATTATTGCCCTTACTCTTTGAAACCACTCTCTGAAAACAAGTTCAGCCTCTTTTGGCATATCTTGTGATCACATTTTATTTTCCTTTCTAGAAACTGCCTTATATAATTCTGATTTTATTTCTCATGATAAACATAAACATATGCTGGCTAATAATAATCAACAACCATAATTCCAACTATGTTATAGTTTTGAAAGTTTATTTGCAAACGTGTCAAGTGGATTTTTTTTAATATATACTTTGATATTTTCCTTTAATTTTCTCTGATGTTGTTTCCATAATTTCACTTTCTCTGCAGCAAACATCACAGTAATTACAGTATAGAGAGAAATGAACAGTGCTGAAAAATAGGTTATTCAGGCTTTGTTTTATTAGTTGAACATAACAAAATGAATTTAGGTAAGTTAGAAGCAATGTTTTTACCTCAGAGAAGTAAAGAGCCAGGTTCCTGTGTACATGCTGCGGAAATTTGAAATGAGGGCATTGACAAAACTGAGCTGTAGTTCCTACCTGTTGTCACAGTGCAGCAGCACAACCCTGTGCAGCACCACAGCCCTATGCAGCAGCATGCCCTGGTTTGGCAAGATACAGGAGAGCAGCTGGCCCTGCTATGTGAGGAAAGGACCCACACTGCTGAGAACCACCCTGTGAGGTATCATTCCTCACTAATGAGCTTAAGTAGACCCAGGTGGAGTGCAGAGGCAATACCAGGAGAGATTTTGTAGACAGCCCTGGCGTCAGCATGGCTACATAAACAAATGGAGGTTTTCTACCTTGGGTATGAAACCACTGGACAGCTGAAGAAGGATGCTGATGATCCAAAGGGAAACATTTTTGTGCTTTTCGCTTTGTTTTGAATGTATAGCAAGGTCTGGATGTATTTTTGTTTGTGGGTGTATGGAGAGTTGTTTTTTTTTTTTTAACCAAGATACATGTTTTTCATTTTCTCTGTCACTAATTTACACAGTCTTAAAAACTTAATCTATATCCTTCAGGTTCAGTTAAAACCTAGCTGAGAGCTTGGCTTTTGCAAGCGGCTGTGTTTATTGAGACATGAATTTCCACCCTCCTTAAAGGCTGTTCCACAGGTTGTAAATAAGCTTGTTGGCTGCATTTATTCTCACCACCTGTAGGCATTGAATTCAACAGTTAGATCAGGAGCTTGTCTTTCTTAGATCTTACTATACTGGATCTACAAAAATACACATCTTCATCCCATCTGGAGTAAGTAAATTGCCCTTTGATGTTGCCTTTCTCTTTCCATTCACATAAACCAAGTCTGTGGTGACTCTCTTGGGCAAGAGAGATGAACCTAGGCACAAACAAGGGAGTGCCAAGATGGTATTTGAAGTTGACTTGTTGCAACCATGAGGGGTCCTTATACAGAGGAATTTGCCTTTTTCATGACTGCTCCCTATGTTGTTTTTTTTTAAATTTTTTTTTCCAAATGTAGCCAACTTCTGCTATAGTATTTTGTATGCTTATTAGAATTCCAGATGGTTTTTTTTACATACATAATACATTAAACCACTGAAATGCAATCTCTGTGGAATCCCTTTGGATCCCCTATAAATGTTTAGCTTCCATTCAAGCTTTCTAGCTATCTTGTTGTTTCTGTCCTATAATAAGATCCTTTAATATAGCTCCCAGAGCTGTAGTATAGAACCTTACACCTTATAAAAAGGAAATTTGCAATGGATGGAAGGAAATGATATCAGAAATATCCTTACAAACAGCTTGCCAATGAGTTAGAGATAGTGTTAAGGCTGGTATTATGCCAGCACTGGGCGACCACTGCTTTTGGATATTTTTCTAAAGTTAATTTAATTTTTTACATATGTTCTCCCAAAGAAATATTTTTGCAATGCTCTTAAAAAACAAAAAAAATCAATGCCAGCCGTAGGGTCCTTAGAAGAAACTTTTCACAACAAGGAATGCAGCACGCACACAATAGAATTAAATACTCTGACTACAAGAAACAGATTTCTTTAAAGATAAAGATTGTGATCAGCAGTAAATAAGACAAAATAAGGCTTTTACTGTGGGGAAAAGAAAAAGTGAAGGGAATGAAGAATCCAATATGGTGAATTCTTTGTAGTGTCAAGTCCTACAGATCAAGGCAGAAGTTTCATTACTGCTAAGTTTGATTACTACCTGAGGTAGAAATAAGAGAGCATTTAATGTGCACTGCAGTCATCACTTTCAATAAAACCCCCATCTGGGGGTGTCTGCAGCTAGTGTTTGCATAGGTTTCACTCTGTGCAATTTGGTACAAATCTCTACTGCAAATGCTGCTGCATTACGGGGGATTTGTTCTTGCCACCAGAGATATTTTTTAGCAGTCAAAATCCAAGCAGACCCCTACTCTGGAAAATCAAGAAAAACCAAATATCCTTAACCCTAAAACTCAAAGAAATTGAGCCATTCCTCCCAATATCATAGAATCAAAATCATATAATGGGACGGGTTGGAAGGGACATTAAAAATGGTCTAGTTCCAATCCCCCTGCCACGAGATGGGCCATCTTACACTAAATCAGGTTGCTAAAAACCCCATCCAACCTGGTCTTGAATACTACCAGAGTTGGGGCATCCACAGCTTCTCTGGGCAACCCCCTTGCAGTGCCTTACCACCCTCAGAATAAAGAATTTCTTCTGTATACTGAACCAAAATTTCCCCTATTTCGGTTTGAACCTGTTACTCCTTGTCCTGACACTATAGTTCCTGATAAAGTTTCCCTCTGTGGCTCTCCTGTAGGCCCTCTTAAGTTACTGGAAGGCTGCTATGAGGTCTTTATTCAACCTTCTCTTTTCCAGGCTGAGTATGCCTAACTTTCTCAGCCTGTCTTCACAGGGAAGGTGCTCTCGTTGTACAGGATTTTCAAGTTGCTTGGACTGCCCGCTTTTTCACACCTCATTCCATAAAGTGTTGAAAATCCTCAAAGATGGCAATTTCATAGTTTCCCTGAGCACCTGATTCAGTGCTTAACCACTGTCACTGTGAAACCTTTCCCTTACTGCAGCCTGTGCTCATTGCTTTTGCTGGGAAGCTCTGAGTCACCTGACTCCAGTTTCTCTACACCACCATTTAGGCTGCAGAAAGGCTACAGTTAGATAACCTAACAGCTCTCTTCTCTCCAGGTTGAAGCAGACTCAGTTCCCTCAGCCTCTGCTTGTATGTCCAGTAATCTTAATCATAAGGTGCAGTTTGCCTCTTCCTGAACAAAACAAACACCCAACCCAGCAAAAAACCTAAAAACCCCAACCAAACAAAACATAACCTAACAAATACCCCCAAATCAAAACAAAAAGCCCTAAACAACAACAACAACAAACACTTAACTCCCCCAAATCCCAGAAAACAACCCTAACCAAAAGAATTCCCACCCCATTTTGCTCACTCTTCCTTAAACAAAAAATCTTCCAAGGTCAATGTTTTTTTTCCTCCATTATATGTGAAAGGATGGGACTCTGATGGGAATGATTATTTACTTTTTCTTTTTCTCTCTTTTCTTCTTATAGATAATCAAAAAGACAGTGCTACCTTCAACTACTTCTTAGCCGTCTTGAAATGATCTTTTCTCTTGAGACACTGCTGCAGAGAAAGGCTCAAAGTAGCTTCACGGTGTTATGTCATGCATTCTCCTGACCTAATAAAACAGCATCCACTTTACCACTGACATCTGTATAACTTGTATTTGCCTAATATGTTTTTGAAAATTTCCAAGGATGGAGACTCCAGAGTTCTCCAGCACTTCATTATTTTTTACTCTCAAAAATAATTTTTCTGTGTGCAATATGGATTTTTCTTTTTGAAATTTTATTCTCTTACTTCTTGTTTCCTTCAACATGAGTACAAAGAACAAATTCATCTCTCCTAAGCAGCAGTCTTGTATGTGTGCACGCTGTTTTCATGTTCCTTTCCAGTCTTTTCTGCTGCAGGCTGAATAGGTCAAATACCCTCTTTTCTTTCTCACAGATTAGGTTCCAGACATCATTCAATCATCAGTCTCCTGGGAACTCTTACCAACAACTTTTATTTACAAGCACCACTCAGTGCAGTACTCCAGCTGAAGTTTGACCAGTGCCGTGTAGGATGAAGAGCTGATCCTGCCATTGCTGCAGACTACTTTTCTATTTATTCACCTCAGTGTGATGTTTCTCTTTTTTGCAGTAGCATGATGTTGTTGACTCATGTTCAGCTTGTGATCTGTAACTGCCAGCTCCTTTTTTTCAGAACTGATTAGTCATCTACCACCCAACACCTGTGCATCTGACAGTCCTTACGTAACTACACTCAATTCTGCACGTCTCCTTTGAATAATATCATATTTCTGTTGGACTCTGCCTTTGATTTATCATGATCATTTTGAATTCTAAATCAATCTTTCAATATATTCCCATATCTGCAATCGTGGTAAGCCCACTCTCTCTTCCATCACCCAGAGCAATCATGAAAATGCTGTGTTGGAGTGGACTCTAGGTATTCCTTGTGGGACCATGTATGAGACATAGATCCATCCTGATAAAAGCTGCATACCTTTGGTATGGTTTCTCAGTCCATTTTACAGTCTTGGATAGCAATTTCATGTAGTTCATATTTCTGTAGGTTAAGTATGATGTCATGCCCCACGGTCTGAAAAATGTAGCAACATCACAGAAGCTGTTAGTGTCCACACACAGTCATAGGAGTTTCACTAAAGAAACAAACCCACCTGCAATAGGTAATGTCCTGGTAAATAATTTTAGATTGTAGAAGACTTCAGGCATTGAGGTACAAAGACATAATGAAGAAATATTGCAAATAATCTTGAAAATAAAATAGCTTTAGAATTATTGCTCTTTCAAACATCATATGTTGCTAACTGTGTGGTTATTCATCACTAACTTGGACACTTTCTTCACTTAACCTTCGCTGCCCTGGTGCAAAAATGAAATTGAGGACTGGTAGAACCAAGCAGAGCGGGTAGTGGGGGTAAGGAAATTTTGCTTTTCCAGTAGGAATTCTTCTGCTTTGTATATCATTACAGTGTTCAATTAGTGAAAACAGCATGAAGAAAGTTAAAACCCAGGTGGGACAATGAACCATATTATGGAATAGATCCATGGTGGCATGTATGGAGAAGATACAGCAGCTGGCTGGAAAGAAGGCCTGTGTTCCAGATGAAAAGATCTTATATCTTTTTGCAAAGGAGATCTACAACACAATGCAGCAAGGTACCTGTTTTACTTGTCCTGTTGAAGTTGGTGGGAATGTGGTATATTTCCCTGTAATTCCCAAGGTTTCCATGACAAATCTTCTGTTTCCTTCACAAAGTCCTGCACTGCACTGAATCTATGCCTTTTCTCACTCTGCAACTGCCACGTAACACTTTGTGGTCTGCTCTTAGCACTTCAAAAGGCCAGCTGCTCCCTCAGATTATCAGCTAGCTTTTAATCTATAAATAGAGTATAGCTCCTGTCCTGAGGAGATTCCAAGATGGAATATAAGCAAATGTAATTGACACGTTTTCTGAGGCTCAGTCTTGGGAGTTAACATAAATTTTCATATAGAATAAATGTCAGCAACACATCCACATATTCTTAAAGCATCTTATGAAACTGAAGATTGTTCTCGTTTATTTATATATGCTATTGCTTTTTAATGTGTTAGTACACATCAAACCCTTATTTTCAAAAGACAAGAATATGAACAGTCTCCTTCATTGTGCAGAACTTGGGACTTTTAGTGACCACAAATGCCCTTTGTATTTATCTGTGCCTTGGTTTGGAACTGTTCTCCATACCCTTATGCAATCTCTTCTTGAAGCACAAAGAGATTGACAGGCAGTGACAGTTTTGTTTCAAGCTCCATATCTTCCAGACTTGATTTTCGTGTGGTAGTGTGAGCAGAGACACGGCAGATGGCAGTGCATGACATCAATTACCTCTGCTGCACATTCCTATTCCCAGCGGTAATTGTCCAGAGCCGGTGAGATTACATCGGAGAGCACCCCCCACTCCACTGCGTCCGTGTGGAGGAAAGGAAGATGCTTTTGTGAACCAGTGCATTCTCAAGCATCATGTTTGCTCGGCGGACCAAGACTTTTGAATCAGCAAAAAATCTGCCCCCAGATTTAAGCAGCTTTAACACCAGTAGGAAACTCCGAAGGCCTCCTACATACAGACAGACCTCAGCTTTCAGCAGAAGTCAGTCCCCAGGTATTTTTGTTTTCACCCGTGATTTTATCTTCCACAACTTGATTAATTTTCTTAAGAGCTTCACTGCTTCAAAATCTAGGCAATTTGCATGTGAAGGTTTTTGCTGATTTTTTTAATCCACATAGCTCTGGTTTGGGTGAATGGTAAAGTATTCATTCTTGACGCTTAGTGACATTTGAACTAATATCTGACACAGAAACAATGATAACATTGAATGAAAATTCCCTTACCAGATTCTGATATGAACTTGATCTGGGTCAAGGGACCATCGAAATAAGAGGAAAAGGAGGATAGAGGGGAAAGTGAGGAAACAGGACTTTCCTGAATGCATAAGAAACTAACACAGGACTTCTTTGATAACAATGACTGGCAAAACAAGGAAGAAGGTCTCCAAATTAGAAAATTTTAAGTGTAAAATGTTGTTTTTGACTGAAACATTTAATGTGCCCAGAGGCAATTGGCCAGTCAATGGGCACAAAATGAAACAGAGGAGGTTCCCTCTGAACATTAGAAAATACTTTTTTACTGAGAGGGTGACTGACCTCTCGTACAAGTTGTGGAGTCTCCATCCTTGGAGATATTCAAAAGCTTTCTGGACACATTCCTAGGCAAACAGCTCTAGGTGGCCCTGCTTGAGCAGCATGGTTGGATGAGGTGACCTCTAGAGATCCCTTCCAATCCAACCATTTTGTGATTCTGTAAACCCAAAAGGATGCCAATTCCTGAATTTTTGGGGTTGGTGCTTTCCAGTGTCAAATTACTCATTGAAAACTGTATCAAGAGTTATTAGATAAAACTGATGTCTGAAGCTGTACTTGGGAAACTAGTGTTAGCCAATGCCTGAACGTGGTCTCAGTATTCAAATTCCAGGGGATTTCCTGAATTCCTTAAGTTACAACCCTAGGGCTACTTTCCAAAAGACCTTGCAAATATGTCATGTGCTATTTTTTTCAGAATTACGTGTTTTAAATGGATCAAGAAGTGACAGAAATGCTGGGATAGTACAAGAGATTTTGTCATCTGTTAATTACCCATTTTGCACCTGAGCAAGTAACATCAGTGAGGTAATATCATCCTTGCATCACCTGGAATTCAAATGAAGGAAGAATCTTGTTGTCATTGTTTTGATTGGATTCACTCTTTCTTCCACCAAGAGACAGACACTTTCTTCTCTTAATATGTTAGTTCTGATTACCAAAAATGCAAAATCCTAAAATATGGTAAACAATCTAGTTACCAAAATCTGTCAAAAATATATTGTTTCTTTTCAGTAAACTGAGATGCTGACAAAATCTCTTTAGGAAAATGAAAAAATCTTTAGGTGTCGTATTAATCTTTTGGAAGAGTGACTTTTTCTTTTTTTTCCCCCCTGGAGCAAAGACATGATCAATATGGAGAAACTTGTATGTGGAACCATGTAGTAATATCAATTATTTTTGTTGGTGGTCTTATTCATCTTGAACTGTTTATCCTCTATCCTGAATAATTTCAGACCAGAAGGTGTAGAAAAAAATTTTTATTCTTTATATTACAAGACAAGAAGATTGCTTTGGGATCTTTCTGTTACAGGACGTGAAGATGAATTTAGGATCTGCTTCCTGAAGCGTATGTTTTTTTTCAAGAATGACTAAATAGGAGATAAAACTTGCTTTCAAATGGGTCTCTGCAGGGAGTGTTGATTTGGAATTAGGTCAGGAATCCCTCCAGAAAGAGATGCTTGCATCAAAAGCTTACCCTGTGCTCCTCAACATGTTGTTGAGACAACATTCCTGGGGGACAAATGTCCATATCTTGACCATCCACTATAGAGAGGTTCTGACTTTCACCTCAGAAAAGCCAAAAGATTAATGAGCGAAATGACTACATTTTTTCTTTTTCCCTGGATGCCATTCCTCCAGGAGAAGCTTAAATGCTCAGAAATGTCAAAAGCACTGTGGGGACACTTGTACATCTGTGAACTGGTGAAACAGCTCATCAGTCAGAGCAGCTGATTTGGGAAACAAGAATGCAGCTCATGCCTGTTTCAAAATCTCTCTCTATAGAGTTAGCTTAGAATTTCATGTTGTATAACATCAGCATTTCAGAGACCCTCATCTTTTTCTTGGAAACTAAGAGCAAATTTTTATTGCAGTATTTCTACTGCTTGTCTCAGAAGAAGACCAGCTATTAAAAAAGGCCAACTTTTAGTAGTCCTTATATCACCAATAGTCATCACCCTTGTGAATTTTCCAGAGCAGATGATTGCTAGTTTTCATGCTTAAGAAACAAAACAATATCAGTGAGAGATTTCTACAAAGTCACAAGAGTATCCCACTTAGACTTAACTTTTATCAAGATTGGACTTTGTCTTACACAGTTTAATGCCCCTGACACCACTTCAGCAAGCTTTGAGAGAGGGTGTGATTCCTTTGTCAGTAGCTTTCTTAGGCTCCTTTGGAAACAGGGTAACCAGAAGAAAAGACCTGGACTGAAAGTGCCACAAAAGAGGATATCTTATAGTGAGAGAAACTCAATCTCATGAACCTGAAACCCTGCAATGCAGTTGAGGAACAATAGGAGACGAAGAATTTTCTCCCACTTAGCTGAGCTGCTATATTTTCCTGTCCTGCTACTTTTCCAGTTCAATTTGCTTTGAGTTTGCTGCTTTGTGACATTCAGGCCAGATAAATTATTTCAGAATCTTGTTTTTCCACTGCAGGCCCCACAGAAAGCTGTACTTTTCCTTCCAAACTGAGCCAAGGAGTATGCGAAATTTCCTGGTTTCCTGGGAACAGGCTGCTATTGGTTGCTGTTTGTCCTTTACTCCTGGACTCCAGGCAATAGTTAATTATTGTAACAAACAGTCACTCTGGAGACAAGCAAAATAAAAAGAAAAAGTGAAGTTCCAACTTCTATTGACTTACTGTTAAACCAGAAGAGTAGATCTGCTAGCATGTGCATGTTACCTATCTAAGAAAGTCTTGAATGGTCCTACTGCATAACATATGAATAGGTTTAATAAAAGTAAAAGGAGGGGATAATTTTGCACCAAAAGGGATCTGGACTGGCAGATTTGACACACTATTCATTACAATTCCTTCTTACACTGACCTATTTTCAAGCACTGCACCATTTTATTTCATGCTTTTACCTTGGTTTTGGTTATAGTTGTGTGTGTCTGGAGTTTATCAGCCTTGACTGTACCTTTCTTGAGCAAGGGCATGCAAAACTGAACAGATGTTTCTCCCACAATCAAATTCGTTCATAACAGGCATTCAGAGAGTATTGCTGAAATATTCATGAGCCTTAAGAGATAACAATGCATGAATACTAATGAATAGTAAGTTGTATGGTGCTTTAGAAAATGACACAATAAAGCAAGTCCAAACTAAACCATCATACAATTAAACATTTCCTTAGCTGCATAGTCTGAGGTGAAGATTTCACATGTATTGTTTCCTCTAATATTCACAATAAACAGAGAAAGGGCTCTGCAGAAAAGTGCGTATCAGTTTACAAATAAACTTTGCCAATGCTTTGAATCTACATTGAATCAAGGCGTCCATGAGACAATATTTAATAGCCTCATCACTATGATTATTCCTAAACGGATATATGTGGAATATATTTAAGGCTAATTAGAAATTTTTTAATTTATTGGGTTTTTTGATTTTAATTGAAGATTATACATCAGTTTATCCTGCATGCATACAATCAGTATCAGTTAGGCCTGAAAATTGTGGTTTTGACATGAGAATTTTTAACATTAATCAACTATCCTTTTTAGTCTTGACATGTTTATCAAAACCAGAACTTTTCGATGACATTCCATTCACTAATTTGATGTCAAACAGTGATGAATATTTTGATCATCTCAGCCAGAAAGCTGTTGAGCATGAAAACAGACAGCAAGTACTTTCACAATTTGGAAAGAGTAGGTCCATGGTGGGCTCAGGTTTTACTGTTGTTGAAACTGACCATTAAGTAAAATCACTTCAGATTTGTAGTCCATCCTCACTGAACACCTCCAGAAGTGGAGTGCAGTGGACCAAGCCTGGAGGTGAGGGATCTGACAGCCCAGTTTACTGGCCACCAATAATAGTTCTTTGAGGTGTCTGTAGACTTGTGCTTTGCCCTGATAACAGGACACTCTGGCACCACTGTAACACAGAGTAGTGCCACTAGGGAGAATGTTGCTGTCTTCTAAGTCCAGAGTCTTTCTGGTGCTCTTTGGCTCTCAGCTGAGAGTGGCTGTGTTATGCAAATGCTGCATTTTGGGCCCCGAGTGTTCTGCATTCCCCTGTGCTAAGGAGGGAGCTGCTTTAGCCCAGTGCATGGAGATGAGAATATCCCCTCAAATACTTTACAATTTGTCCCATTTTACACAGTTTTTAAATTACAAATTACATTATTCCACCTCCCCGCTGCCAGTGTTTAAAGACTTGTTACCATGGAATTTCAGATGAAACAGAAATAATGATGCTGAGAGATGTTAGCCGACAACCTCAGCGACTGATGAGTTCCAGCGCTTGTCGAGACAACCCCTCTCACAGTGTGACCAAATGCTGAAAACGCTGGCATTTCACAAGCATGTGAGCAGATGAGAAAAATGTTTTTTAGGGAGGACTTAGGTAGTCCAAATATCATAAATTATAAAATCTGTGATTTATAGTACAGTGGCTAATTCAGAACAATCATTTGTCATGTTTTTATTGGGGAAATCATGTAAGATCATGTAAGGGAGGATGTAATGCAAAAAGCAAATGGAAGGTAATTATAGAAGGAAAGGTTAGCTGTTATACTGGTAATAGTGCCTGTTTAATTGTCACATGAGATCATTGGTGGGAGAGCACACTGACCTGACAACAAAAGTGGTGGGGCTCCCACTGGCTATTTTAGCCCCTGGAGTTTCTCTGTGCTTTACTGTCAAACAGAGACAAGTCTTGCAGGGATGGTACCCATGCAACTAGCCTTAGTGGCAACTTGGAGACAAGAAATTATGACGATGGTATTTCCTGAACACAAGCCATACAAATATAATCTCTTTTGGGGTTTTTTTGCCCTTTGTGGTAATGTCTTAGAGTTTGGACAAAACAAGTGTTTCCATTCATGTTTATGTTTTCTGAAACATTCACTTCTCTTATCAGTTACATATTTATCGTTCACTGAAGTATTAAAAAGGAAGAATTATTCTGCATTGATCAGAATAAAAGTAATTAATTTCAAATATTTGTTTACTTCCAAAAGAAGTAAACAAATTCAGCCAAAAGAAATGATAATGTGGTGTTTATTATCTTTACATCTATACTAGGGTTTGACTAAATATTTGTAAAATTGTATTTGTTACTGTGCAAATGATTTTATATATATATGAGAATCTTATTGACCAGAACAGTCTTCAAGAGCTTCAAAGAAAAAGGTCTGGAGTTGTACATTCTGCAAATCAGACTGCAGTAAACCATAATAGAAGCATTGATAAGGTTTGAACTTTGCTCTTATCATGTATTTCCAAGATTTTTATGTTTCTCGATTTATGATAACTTCCACATTTCATTGCCTTTTCCTCAGTATTTCATAGCTTCACTTCTACATTTTAATAGAGGTGTCTTCTGGAAGTGAAATTTATGGGAAGAGCTTGATTTCATTTTTTATGCAGCTCTGAAGTGTCTAGCTGTGTTTTTCATTTCTGTCACCTATCCTGATGAAATGTATAATCTGCTTAAACCATATGCAGCTCTCTGGGATACCTCAGAAGGTGGAGAGGAAAGGAACAAGCAGATAAAAAAAAAAATCAAAACCTTTACAATGCTATTTTATCTTTAAAAATCTGCTATTTTATCTTTTATCTTTAAAAATCTCCTCAGGGTGAATATTAGCCCTTAGAACTATATACTCATTTATAAATGTAAAACCAGACAGGACATGACTTTTTGCAGTGTGTGGTTCATAGATTTTCACTCAAAATGTTACTTGGAAACAAGAACAAGAGGTGGCCATTTAAGAAGACACATATTCCTGAGTTAAGGAGTTGAAGGGCTGGAAAATTTATCACCTTCTCTTCAAGGTACTTAAAACAGTTGCTTGGCTTTACTGTTAGTGCTCCCGAAAATGCAAGCTACTGCCTCACTCACTTTCATTTTGAGAACACAAATACTGGCTCCTTTAACCAGTACATCTGAGATATCTTCTGGTGCTCCAGAGGGGGCCAGGAGATTGCATCTAGATTGTGTTACTACAGCACTCTTCATCTCTCCCTGCTGTCCTGGTGCTCTGAACATGTGGCTGGGATATGCCATAGCTCTTTTCTGATCCAGGTGTCCAAGTTCCTGCTATGGAAGCAATTTAGGAGGGATAGCAAAGGAAGTAAAAGGATTTGTCTTTGCCTGGATGGCCATCATGTGGTTGGGGGGTCTGGATCCACTCTCCAGCCTACAGGTTTTGATATAGCATCAGAAAGAATGTCTTTCTAGGCAATTGGCTGGGTGGCAATAAGCTCCCTTGGATATATACAAGTTAACATCTAGTGTAGAACCATTTACCCCGATGATTGATCTGTCTTTGAATATTGGTCTGTCTACACACATATATTCTGAAGTCTGAGTGTCCCTGGTGGTGCAGTGGCTAAACCACAGCGTTGTCAACGCTGAGATCTGGGTTCGATTCCCAGTTAGGACACTCCCCGGGCAGATGGAGCTCACTAGCCCTGTAAGGCAATCCATCTACGTCCTGAGGACCTCGCTGCCACTGTCCAAGTGTGCTTGGCCCCGGCAGATGAACCTCAGGATTAAAGGGTGGGCTCAGTTCCGCGCACACTGTGTCTCACCTAAAAAAATCCAATGCGCAGGCTGGAAGGTGTAAAGACCTTCCCCGGTTCTTCGTTCGCGAAGAGACTGGCCATTTACATTATTTTGAAGTCTGCAGGCAGGGTGGGAGCTGGCTAACAACTTCTGAGATGTCAGTAGAATAGGAGGGGCTCCACAGAAGATTCTCTGCTTCAGCAGCCTGGTTTTGGCAGAGCAAGCTTAGGTTAGATGAGAGAACTGCAGCGTGGCCACACATGGTGATCTAACAGGGCTGACATGACTAGAACTGACAGAATGTTATTATTTTTGCCAGTGATGTAGTGATGTTTGTGATGTAGTGCTGGTGTGTTTCAAATACGTTTGTTATAAAATAACAAAACATTGCCTTATTTCCTTTCAATTGCACTCAGACAGCAAGTAAGAGAAGTACATAAATGCTGTGATACTTTATATAGAAGTAAGTTAACACTGTTTACATGTATGTACATGACTTGGCTAGTCCACTGTCCCTATTATGTAGGAACTGTCTCCTGGGAAGGAGTGAAGAGCAGCCCCATCAAATGCTGCTGGAAGCTTCAGCAGTCCAAAACAAGTCTCTCCACCCCTGTGCAGGTTGGCAGGGTGCTTTATAGGTACCTCAAGACGGTTGTTCATTCACCTAGAGCAGCTTTTTGACATCATAGCTTGGATTTGCCCCTTTGTGTCCTTATGTCCTGCTTTTGATCACAGACAGCCCAAACTGTGCATTTTGGCCATACACCTACTGAGAGCATCAAAGTTATGGAAAACTAATCAAACTCATGTAATGCTGTAGCTCAGTGCCATGGCGGTTTCGGAGCAGAGTCGGGCAGGGGACATATCCACCCAGGGGCAGAGGCTTGTGCAGCCTGCTGCACATCATTTCCTCTACTGTGTTTTTGGGTTTGGTGTTATTCCTGCAGTATTTGCCATAGGACATCAAAGTATGATAAGAAATAAAGGCAGTTTTAAATCTTTTACTAAACTGTCTCCAAATGTTGCCTAGAAATGATGTGTGTGGTGTGTTAATGCACATACACATGCTCTACACCACTGCCTTAACAGCCTTTGTTTTTAAAAGACTACTCTACAAATATGTGGAGAGGGCAAAAGTACCTTTTCCCTCATGTTAACACCAGAGTACCAACTGAATAACTTAATGCTAATAGGTTCTGTGAAAACAGTAAAAAGAGCTAATGATGCTTGCAACTAATATATGTGCTTTCCCAGGCGTTAGATGCATCTCAGGTAAAACCAGAAACACTTTTAAGTGATCATCATGTCCAGGAATAATGAATCATATGTCCTCCTATATGGGCATAAATGTTTATTCAGTAGTTTTATACTGAATAACTGTGAACTTTATTACTTTCTTCTGTAGCTGAAGAGAACAATTTTATGGAGATAATGCAAGCTATGTGTTTATTGCCTCTTAAATCCGTAATCAAATTATATGTATCAGAAAGAATTAGATTATTCATTCAGCCTCATTGCAGCTTTGAAATATGCTCCAGGTTCTGGGTACAATGACTTAATATTTAGTTTAAAATTAACATTTTTATTCTTTAAGCTTGTTGAATATCTTCTTAGTGAATAAATTGAGACATTTTCTTTTCCATCAAGCCAGCAGTTCGGTTATTTCTTTCAGATAAGATACAAATGTTTCTTATGAAATGTTATAAATTATTACTTTTAACTTTCAATAAAACTTTAATAAATTTTTCATTATAGGCAGTGCTAAACTGCATTTTGAATTCATGTCACAGTGTGAGCTACACGTGGTTACTTATAGGGGAAGCAGGACCTTTATGGTAGAATGCAGAAGGAAAGCAGCTAGCAGTTAGTAAGTAGCAATATCTGTGTATAGTCTCAAGTCAAAGCAGCTTACCTACAAGTTAGATTTTCAGATAAAAATTGTAAAAAGACGCAAATTTACCATCTCACTTTTAAAATCTGACTATGAGTTCCTATGCCACTTAAATGCTCTAAAATTTTAGTTATATAAAAACTCAAAATGTTTTTCAGTATTAAGGATTTAAGTAAATGGAATATGCTTTTATTGCTATTTTTGAAGAAGCAGAATATATGGAACTCTTCCAGCTCCCAGAGAGGTTCTTTCCTGTTCATACTGTTTCAGCCTTAAAAGAATTAGTTAAATGTTTACAAGTGTTTATATTGTTGACCAAATTTATTTGTTGATTTACATATCAAGAGAAATAATGTTTTGCAAAGATGTCAAACAACTCTTAGGTAGCCATATGATTGCAAAGATCAAGATCCCACAATGTGTTTACTTAAAAAAATCTCTAAAATTTTGGGGACTACAATGTTTGATTTTTTTTTTTCTGATTTTTGAAAGATGCCTGGAGCTTGGTTTAACTGGATTAGAAATTCAGTGTGGATAGTTTCTCCCTTCCCATATAAACATTTATATTAGCATTAGATAGATTTATGCATATATAGATAGGGAAAATGCAAACACACCACAGAGAAGTTAACAATGACATGAATGATTAATAATGTTCAAATAGAAATTTAATGCAAAAATGTGGGTGGATAGCTAATTTAGCTGCTGTGCTTTCCATTGCTTTGTGTCAAACTCAGTGATTTTCCTTTCAAAGATCGTTAGTAGAAAGTTTATCTGATTAGTTCTTGGTAGTAAGAGACATGCTTATTCTTATTCTATAGACATCTCAATTTCCTTTGCTGAAGATACACTTTCACTCTGCCAGGACCTCTCCTTGCGTTGCACATGAGCTGTAACATTTTCTTTATTATTGTAGTGATCTTATTTCTGAAGCACTGGGTGTTGACAAAGCATGGGCCCAAGAGTAGTCATTTGATTAAGCTGTAAATGCAGTATATGTGGAAAAGAAGAAATGTCACCAACACTGGGGTGAAAATTTCCTTTATCCATTTATAAAGTGCTTTTATTCAGGGGTGTCAAATCCAAAGCATAAGCATCTGCTAACTATTTTGCTACTATTCAGTAAAAATACAATTGGCTGCATCCTGAAGCCAAATTGCTGTGTTAATGCTGTAGAAATTTGGACCTCTAGGCCACCAGACCCTGGTTATCAGCAGGTCAACACAAACCTCTGAGAAGAACTTTAGAAGCAGAAAAAGTTTGAAATAAATTAGGAGTTGGTTGTTCTGGCAGGTTGCCTTAGATGGACACCAGATGCCCGCCAAGCTGTTGTATCACTCCCCTTTCTCAGCTGGATAGGAGAGAGAAAACTGTAACTAAAGGTTTGTGGGCCAAGATAAGGACAGGGAAAAGTCACTCACCAGATACTGTCACAGGCAAAATATATTTGGGGTCCAGTAAGTTGAGGGAGTTGATTCTCCCCCTCTACTCCATTCTTGTGACATCCCACCTGGAATACTGCATCCATCTCTGAGGTTCCAGACATAAGATAGATGTAGGCCTGCTTGAGTGTGTCCAGGGGAGGTCAACAGAGATGATCAAAAGGGTAGGACACCTCTCCTCTGAAGCCAGGCTGAGAGAACTGGGGTTGTTCAGCCTGGAGAAGAGAAGGCTCTGGGGAGACCATATAGCAGCCCTCCAGTACCTACAGGGAGCCTACGAGACAGCTGGAGAGGTATTTTTTCCAAGGGCATAGAGTGATAAGACGAGGGAGAATGGCTTTAAACTGAAAGAAGATAGGTTTAGATTAGGTATTAGGAAGAAATTCTTTTTTGTGAGTTTGGTGAGGCACAGGAACAGGTTGCCCAGAGAAGTTCTGTATGCCTTATCCCTGGCAGTGTTGGGTGAGTCTTTGAGCCATCTGGTCTAGTGGATGCCATCCCTGCCCATGGCAGGAGGCTTGGAATTAGATGACCTTTAAGGTCCCTTCCAATCTGAACCATTCTATGATTCAATAAATTTAATTTAATTTATTGTAAATCCGCTCAGAGTAGGGTAATAAGAATAAACCCATATCTTAAAACCACCTTCTCCCACCCCTCCCTTCTTCATGGAGTTGATTTTAATCCTGGTTTCTCTACCTAATCCCCCCAGCAGTCCAGGGATATGGGGAATGGGGATTGTGGTCAGATTATCACATGCTGTCTCTGCTGCTCCTACGTCTTGAAAGGGAGGACTCCTCACACTCTTCCCATGGGAGATAGTCCTCTATTAACTTCTCCAACATGTCTCCTTCCCACAGGCTGCAGATCTTCACAAACTGTTCCAGTGTGGGTCCCTCCCATGGGGTGCAGTCCTTCAGGAACATGGTGCTCTAGCATGGGTCCCCTTCAGAGTCATGAGTCCTGCCAGCAAACTTGCTTCAGCATGCTCTCCTCTCTCCAGGTGTTCACAGTCTTTTTTGGGCATGTCCACGTAATTTGGTGTCGGGTCCTTCGGAGGCTTCAGGGGAATGTCTGTTCTAGCACCTGGAGCACCTCATTCCACTCCTTCACTGATCTTGGTGTCTGCAGTGTTGTTTCTCTCACATATTCTCACTCCTCTCTTCAGACAGTTGTGGATGTTGTGCAGGGTTTCTTTTCCCCCTTCTGGAATCTTATCCCAGAAGCACTACCACAGTCATTGATGGGCTCAGCCTTGGCCAGCAGTGGGCCCATATTGGATCTGATTGGTGTCAGCTCCATTGGACACAGAGGAAACTTCTAGCACTTTCTTACAGAATCCCACCACTGTACTGGCCTCCTCCCCCAAAGAACACCTTGACATTCAAACCTGATAAAAAAAACACCTTGACATTCAAACCTGATACAACTGTTAACAAAGAGAAAATCCTGTTCTCTTAATTGGCAAATAGTGAAACTCCTGGGTCCATAGTAAAGCCTGGAGCCCCTGGCATTGCTAAGAGATGCGAGATGTTTTCCCTGGCATACAGTGGTCCTTTGTACACATGCCCACTGTGGCTCCTCTTTTCACTTCAGAGCAGTAATTAAGGATAGATTACAGCACTTACAAGAAAGGTTTGACAGACAGCAGAGTTTTATTCAGTGTTACCATGTAAAAAAGAAAAAAGTGCACCAGATTACAGACTTTTGTAAGGTATTGCATTTGCTTTAAATTTTGCTCTTTGACCTGAGCACTGCTTAGGTTATTATAGAGTATTATGGGACCATCTAAAAGCTGGTATTGTTTTTCTGAGTACAGTACTGCAAAAAAAGATACATTGTTAAAAGTAGCAATGTTCACTTATTCTGATACCAAAGAGGCACTGCTCAAACTGATTGTGATTCCTCTCTGACCCATCTCAGCTATCTGAATTGTCTTTCATCATTCAAAAATGTCAAGTGTTTGTTGACTTATATGCCTTTATCAGTGTCCAAGTAAAAACCAGAGCAAACTTTTTATGTGTACATTAAATACCAAACATTAAAAGCAGTTTTAAATAACAGAGACTTGAATTTTTGTTGAGGAAGAAAGGTTGAAATAAAATATAAATCACTCTTCAAGGTAATTTCAGTGTACAGTGAAAATAGGCATTTTAACAATATTTCCATCTTCTGATTGTCATTCCACTGCGTGCATGGGAGGGCCAGCAGAGTTTACACATTTTAATCTCACTCAAGAAAAAGAGTGACACATTATAATTTTGTAACCTGCAGCTGAAAGTATCAAATGACTAATTTTGCTTGCATGTTATAAACTGCAGCTCCTTCTCAGAGACAAGTCTGCAGTCAGCCTGGGATTTTGAATTGAAGTGCCTTCAGCAGGCTGCAGTGTCTCACCAACCCAAGCCTTAGACCTGTGGCTCTGCTCAGTCTCCATCCTAAAAAAACCTTTGCAGAGGTTTTGTTTGCTATCTTGTGATAAAGCATGAGCCTTTGTGGGAAGGCTGCAGATATCTGTGAAGCTTGAAGTGCTGAGCCAGTGGGAGGAGTGGAGTAAACACAGCTCTTTTGCTTCTCTGTTCCGCTTCTCTAATAACTCGAAGGGCCCCTTCTCTTGTTTTGGAGCAGCTTGAAGCTGCTCAGTGTCTGCACAGATATGGCCCTAAGAAAAAAGAAAGGGTTTGCTGTACACCTGCCTATTCACCTTGGTTATGAAGAGATGGGCACCTTTCTCTTACTCCTTGAAATCTGGGCTGTGGTTCCCCAGGATGGGAAACGTCTTGCTAATCTTTTTTCACCCAAGTGGAAGAGATGATGATCGCTTATAGAGGAGATACTGATAGCCCTCTGCAGCACCTTGAGCATTAGTTCAGGGGGTGTGATTTCCTCAGGGCTCTTGGGAAGTGCTGCTGTTTCAAAACTAGAATAATCCCTCTGTGTTAACTAAGTTCTTGGTACAAGTGTTTTTAATTTTTAGAAAATGTGGAAATGTTTTCATTTTGGCCTGGAATTACTGCTTTTGTCATCCTGTATGTCCTGTAACGTGATGAAATGCTTGCCTGGTTGTGCTGTCACAACTGTGAGCTACTGTCATAACTTTCTGTCATGCTGTCATAGTTATTACAATAGTGCCATCTGTATTTACAGCTGTAAGCAGTATGCCTTAGTAATTCTTACGTAGCAAACTGCTATTGTTTTGACCAGATGTTTGTTTTCTTCAAATACATCTACCAAGTCCAATATCTTATAAAAGACTTGAGGACGCTGTGAGATTAGTAAAACTGATGACAACATCCTATTTCTCAAGTATGTCTTGCAAAATCCTTCTTTCATTTACATTATAATACTCTGCTATAGGCAGTGCTATTCCACGTGTAGAATGAAACAGGTGCTTCAGCTTCTTCATTAAGAACAATCTAGTCTCTGTACACTTCGTGTCTCCCCGACTCTTCCCCACAAGAGCCCACCAGACACCCCAGTATGGTGGTGTATTTTCTTCAGTGACAGGAGTGGTGAAAGAACCCTGGACAAGTCAGTGGTTTGATTCTCTTAAACACCAAAAATTCAGAAATTTATACAGGGTCCAGTTTACAGAGGTAGTTAGGTGGCTAGAAATGCAAAAAGGTCTGGATAGGATTTGCTAAATCCTAAACGGATTATATACTTAACTCCTATTGACCTCCTTTCAAATGGTTTTGACTCTTTTGTCTACAAAATGAGCTGAAAAATCTGAAACAATCTGCTTCTGAAAACTCTGAACACTTGCTAATTTTGGTCAAGACAGAAATAACACATGAAAATTCCATCCATGAAATGCAAATACTTCTGTATGTGATGTTACAGAAGCCAGGGGGTGCAATAGGAAGTGAAGACTTTCCCCTCTTTCATCCATATCGCTGCCAGTAACAAAGACAATAAATCAGCAGAGAAACACTGAGTTTCTTTCCAGAGACCTACTTCTCATCTGCACTAGGTGGGAAGGCCAGACCTGACCTTTTTCATTATCCTGCCCAGCCACTAGCATGGAACTGGTGGCAGGCTGGGTCATAGAACAATAGCAAATAAAGAAATGTCTATAAACAGGAGAAGGTAGCTACGCTTGGCACATATTTCTTCTTGTTTTCATTTATTTATTTTAAATTTGAGTTAGCCAAGGCAAGGCAACATAAGTTGAGCTTGTGGGTTGCCTTCCCACTCCATCCTATTCACAGACAGTAGTGTCTACATTAAAAAGTTGCAGAAAAAGAAAATTTAACTATTAAGCAGATGAACGTGTGAGTCACAAAGATGGCAGAGAATGGTGACGAGTACTTGCTGTGTTTCTATTCTTGAGATCTTCCTTGAGATGAAGGTGGTGAGTGAGGAGGAAAACAAATCTCCTGGGACAGCTGGAGCCTTTATCCAGTACCTTGCCTTAGCCTTTATCTACTTACCTCCTGTGGTGTGTAGGTTGTTCTGGGTAGGAGAGAAACAAAGCAGACAGGAAAACAGGCATGAAAGAAGGCATTTTAGAAATGGTCTAATGCACTCGATTCTTTCAGGCTGAGGGCAGCACACGCTGGTGAGAAATGTGAATCACACTGAGAAAGTGCCAGAAGCCTGAGGTTTGCTCCTACCTAATTGGCTTGTTAAGCTGTTAAAACTGAAAGCACCAAATCCTTCGATATTTCTTGCCTGAATATTTTTTTTTTGCATGCACAGAAGTGAAAAAAAACATGCACATCTAAGATCTGACATAAAACTGGCTTTGCTATGTTTCACCTCCTGTGTGAGAATGTCTTAATTCATTTCAGTCTGTGCTTGTGCAGCACTCAGTGCAGCGGGGTCTTGAGTTGTGCCTGGGGTTTCTGGTAATGAGCATCATAGCTGCCGTCACATGTGAAACATCTAAAACACTGTGAAGTGTGTCTGCTTAGCTTTTCTCTTTGGGAAGTAATGTTGTTGTCATTACCACATCACTTCTGTGTCCTTTCCATTAGCTATTATTTTTTAGATTTTGACAGTACTAACAATGATCTATCCATAAGAGGTCTAAGCAATTTACAGATAATCCGCTAGCAGTGAGTAGCCACACAATGAACTGACACAATGCCTTTACCTCATTCCTTTGCCTGTTATCTAAAACTGTGTAAAATTTTGGAATCACAAAACACCTCCATCTGCAAAAATCCCAAATGAGCCTAGAAGTAAGTCTTTGTCAGAGTTTTAAACATATCACAACTCCAAATTAATCTCCTCAGGTTTCCTGTGTATTTGTAGAAATGCCTCTTTCTGAATTATGTACAAAAATTACATAATTTTTCTCTTTTAGTTTAGTTCATGTTCATGGCTGTTTAGCAAGTTATGGACACCATGTCTCTAACTGGTCCATGTCAGAATTTGAAACCAGTTAAGAGCAGTAGGATTTTATGTGAAAGCTAAAATTCAGTTGCTCGTATTCAAGTGACTTTCTTTCTCTGTTTTCCAGGACCTTTGATAGGAGTGTACCTATTTCCGTACTTGATTCTCTCACTGATTGAAAACTGCCTCATGAACAACTTATGGTGTCTTGAATCACAACAACTATGCGTCTTTCTTCTGTGTACTTCCATAATCTTGATTTTCTCATGGATTTTGTGCATTAACAACTGCCATTCCCTGTCATGGTAATGAAAGAAGGATGCCTAATTCTGTAATAAAAAATGTGACATTTGGTGTGTTGTTGTGCACAGGATGGAATCTCTGAGAATGTTCAAAGAACCAAAGTGACAGAAAGTATAGAGCTGGAAAATATTTTTAAAGAGTTATCTTTTTTTTTAATACATTTGTATTTCAGAAGCACTTACATCTTATGGACTTGTCAAATCATTTATCATCCTCTTTCTGAGGTTGTCCCTGATGCAGTTCTTCAGCATCTGATTTTTATGAGCCTTATTCCTGGTTTCTAGGTCACTGAGCCCAGAGGCATCTCACAATTGGTTGTTGCCTCAGATGTAGGCAGAGTGGGGGATATTTTGCTCTTCATCTATTGATGTGCAGTTAATGCAAACAAATAATGAAGCAAATCTGTGGCCTTCTTTTTTTTTAAGAATATTAAATGTGTGAAGGCAGTTAAGCATGAATACAGAGCAGTAAATAAGATCAAACCAAGCCAGAGAGGAATTAATAAGTGATACTGTCTTATAAGAAAAGTATTTGATTATTCCTTGCAGTGATTTTCCAGAATTGGCTGATTTCTTATTTTCTCAGTAGGAACTGAATTAACAAGTACAGAACAGCAGTAAATTTCTGACACACATATTTAAGAATCAGCAGTATATCTTGCACTCAAATACTGTATTGTTTCAATCTCCAAACAATGGTTCAGGAGCCTAAATATTTCCAAGTTAATGAATGACAATTTGACTACAGCCTAATGTGTTGGGGTATCTCTATGGGGACTTAGTATAGAAATGTAAATGTAAGGGCTGAAAACTTATTATTTAAGTTCATTAAGCTTGAGGTGACCCAGCAATGTGTGCTTGCAGCCCAGAAAGCCAACCATATCCTGGGCTGCATCAAGAGAATTGTGGCCAGCAAGTTGAAAGAGGTGATTCTTCCCTTTACTTCACTCTTGTAGACACCCCACCTGTAGTACTGCAACCAGCTCTGGGGTCCCCAACACAAAAAGGACATCGACCTGCTGGGGCCCATCAGACCACACAGATGATCAGGAGGCTGGAGTACCTCTCTTATGAAGACAGGGTGAGAGAGCTGGGGCTGTTCAACCAGGACAAGAGAAGGCTCCAGGGAGACCTTATAGCAGCCCCCTAGTACCTGAAGGGAGCCTACAAGAGAGCTGGAGAGGGACTTTTTACAAATGCATGTAGTGATAGGACAGTGGGTGATATCTTTATAAAGAGCATAGGTTTATACAAGATATTAGGAAGAAATTCCTTACTGTGAGGTTGGTGAAGTGCAGGAACAGGTTGCCTAGAGAAGCTGTGTATGCCCCACCCCTGGCAGGGGTCAAGGCCAGGTTGGATAGGTGTCCCATCCAACTGCAGGAGGCTTGGTCTTTAAGGTCCCTTGCAACACAACCCGTTCTAAGATTACCATATATGTTAATGTTTTATTTCATCTTTTTCAAGACATGCAGGAGAGTTATGTGTTCAGCAAAGTCTCATTTTACAGGTTCATGAAAATATTATAAGCAAGACACATTCTTGGTCAAAAGGAAATTCAATTAAAATGTGTTCATTTCTAGTAATTTATATTCATACTATAATGGAAATTGTAACACAAAGCGTATCTCCCAATATTTGTTTGCAAGTAAATGAGAGTTTGTAAGGACTTTTTCTCCACTTATTTAGTATTTGCTGCTTTCCAGCATTTTATGATTGAATATTATGAGCATGAATGATCATAGAAAGCAAGTTTTATGCTCCTGTGATCATAAGGAAAATGTGACTTACGTGACTTGGGGAAAATGAGCTTACTTATTAAAGGCAGTGTTTCCTAAAACCTAAGGATAAATACATTTTTCTTGGAACTAAAGAGCACAGACAGTCATAACGAGACAATGAAGCACAAATTTCTCTTCTGTACTATCAGATATCAGGCACAAAATAAACCATTCAAGATAGAAAACACAAGTGGAGAAAATGGAGATCTTTGTGGAAAAGGTATGTGAAAAGAGAAATTAAATTTGTCAGACTTGATTCACTGTGGACCTCGCTGAGCTGCGATGTTGTTTCTAAATGCTTTACCATTCTAGAATTTGAAGTGAATTATGATGCCTCATTAAGTGATTTTCCTTAATGCTTATTTGTCTAAGCCAATTGTTTACACATGTCCTCACTCCCTGGGCATTTGCCCTACAATCCATCTGAATGTCCAGGACATGCCGTTTCCCTAGGTGAATAATGATGCGGGGTGTTTTTGTTTGAAAAGATACAAAGTGAGAAATTTTTCAGATAACTCAAGTGCCTCTCCTGTATGTTCATTCCTGAAAACTGAGGTTATGTAGTTTCATGTTTAAGCCTGTATTGGACATGTACACAGGACCCCTGCATATAATCCCAAGAACTGTGACAGTGGCAACCAGGACCACATCTGGCCTCAGAGTACCTGCGTCATGAAGTCCTGGTAATGTAAGAAAATAAAAAACCAATTCCTAAATCTTACACCTCTGCTTATGATTACACTGAGTACAAGTCTGTTAAGCACCAAACAAGGCATTATTGTCCATATTTACAAAACTCAACCTCTTTCATCCTTGAAGAAATGCCCCAGCTCTGTTAAAAGTCATCTGCTGAATAGTCTTTCTCCAAATTCCTTTAATCAACGGAGCTGTTCTGATTGTTGTCACCTCGCTTCTACTAAATGTTACAAAACTTAGTGCCTGACAGGACAGAAAACCTTAAAGACATCGGATCTTTCCTGAGATGGAGGTGTACTGGCTGCCGATGAGAACTGCCACAGATTCTTTATTCCCGGAGGAAAGCTGGGCTAACGTGACATGGACGTCATGCGAGGACTGACTACAGATCTATGCTATTTAGGGCATTAGCGTTTCCTCAGACCTGCCTAAATGGATCCAAATGGCCAGCTGTTGTCATGGCCATTGTCACATCACAAGTGTGGCTCCAGGTTTCTTCAAAGCATGGGCAAGAGGCAATTGGGAGGAGGCAAGGAGACTGCCACCTCCATGAGTCTGCAGTGTTTCTCATCCTGTCATTCTTGTTTCACGCTGCCTTAGTTCTTATGGAGGAGTGCTGCCCAAGGACAGATCAAGCCAACTCCCTGGAGCTCAGACACTGGCAGAAATAAAAGCAGCCACTGTTTCACTGCTCCTTCACTGTTTCACTGTTACATGCCCAAACTTGTCCCACCCCTTAGAGGAGCATGCCCTCTCTATGCAGGACAAAATAAACTCACTTCCTGCTTTGATCTTAGCAAAATCACATTTTTACTGGGAAATCCACACTTGGGATCCAGTTGTGCTCATAGTCCGTTAACCAGCACTTCTCTCAACATGCCAGCAGGCACTAACTATGCATGTTTTTCAAGGCAGTCATAGCTGTAACTTATTAGTGAGAACTAAGTAAATGAAAAGAAACAAAAAATATGTGCTGGTCAAACTCAAAATGTGTCTTGCAGAAACTTTTGACCTTAGTCAAAGTTTGTCTATCAAGCTAAACACTTTGACTGCACATGACTTTACAAGGCTACGAAGCAGAAACCTGTATCTTGAAATCTCCGTCAATTCCTATTTCCCAGACCTCCCATTCTGTCTGGATTGGACTAGGGAACAATGGCATCACACATAAAGAAAACTTCCCAGTTTTTGGTTTCAGTAGGGTAACTTCATGCATTTGTTCACTGATTTGATGACCTGGCTTGTTTCAGTGCTGCAAGGCAAAGGCCAAGGCCTTCGTACTGTCAGCATGTAGATCTTAAGAAGATATGTTTGAACCACTGTAGTTGTTTTATTTTTTTTATTATAAAGGCACCTAGACTGTGGAGGCAGATAGAATATAAATTTACTCATGGAAGCATTTCAAATCTTAGCAGACACAGTTGTGAGCTTGATTTACTAGCATACATCACAGCAGTTATGAGTATATTTTAAATAGAGTTACAGAGTGTCTCTGAAAGATGTGCTCTGTCAGTTGTGACTGCAATTTGTAATTTTAGAGTGCTTTCTTTTTTTTAGTGATATCAGTGAGAACAAATTAGGTAGATGCGTAAATCTCTGAAATAGTTGTTAAAATCAAACAGTAAGTACTTGTTACGTGATACCGGTAAAAATCTTCTAATGTTATTTTAATTTTATACTCTGTTCAGGTGGAGACACAACAATTAGCTGGACTATATCAGAGCAAGTGCAATCAAAGTAAAGTATGCAGACAGAAAAAAGGCAGCAAAAAGGGTTTAGTATTTTTGGACAAGTCTTAAACTTTGTTATCTGCACATCAATATTTTGTGCAGCTGTGGGTTGTAAAGAGCTTGTGGTTGTTTATTTTTTTAATGCTCATAACACAGGATTTAAAATATAAGCATGTTGGTCATTTTGCAGTGTCTCTGCTAACAGTGAGTGCATAAGCAAATCCCAGATGTTTTCATTTTGTAAAATGCAATACTCACTGGGTACAGAATAGCTAACCACCACTCATGCCTGACCACACTGCAGCTGTAAGTAGCTGTGATCATATCAAAATGTTCCTGTCATTCACCACACGTCGATCTCAAATGCTAATTCAGTTTATTAAAACTCGTTTAAGTGAAAACAGTGCTTGGAAGGATATGATTTCTCCTGAACTAATTTTTCAGTTGAGAGTTGAAGATAACCAGAGTTATGTTGTCCAGTTCTGACCACATATATTTTCAGAAACTCATTGTAAGTGGATTTTTCTCCTGTTTTAGAGGAACTGTGCTTGAATAATCCATGGAAATTTTACTACTTTTTCTTAATTTTTTTTGTCCTATCACCCCTAGGATATAGTACAAACTAGACTATCTCTTTTCAGAAAAGATAGATCTGGGACAACATGTTCTTTAAAGAGGAATGGTGGGAACCTCCATGTTTTGGTTGACACTTTGTCTTACAGTTTCATGGTCGTATAGGACTGTGCTTCTTCTGCCCTGGCAGCGAACATACAGGCAGTACTGAAACAAATGACAGAGCACCAGGAACCAGTGCTGGAAGATGTGAAATAAGTGGTAACTAAAGTTCATAAAATCATAGAATACCAGGATGGAAGGGGACCTCAAGTGTTGCCTGGTCCAAGCTTTCTTGATAAAATCATGGTCTAGACAAGGTCTACATGACACAGGAACCTTCTCTTCACCATTTGAGCAGCTAATTTCTGTAACATACTATTTTGTGAGTAAAAAACCAGTCTTTTTATTTATTTCTTTATTTAGCTAGTTAAATTTTATTTTTGGTCACTGTTTTCCTCACAGAACATGGGGAAATTTAACTGTAAGTTTTGGGTAGTGGGACAAAGGAACTGTGAGGCTCACTGATACAGCAGCCAAACTTCCTAAAACCATCTTCACAGCAGTTTCAAGTGGTTGGTGAGCTCTGTACCAAAATGGAGATATACATTCAAGCCCTAAGCTGATCCACAGACATCTCTAGTCATTGCCAGAGAGTGCAGCATTTCCTGAGCTCCAACAATGTAATTTCTGATCTCTGTAAAGCTTGAGAAGGATTTTTGTGAACCTTTGTCCTCTGTTTGTAAGAAAGGTACAAATTTGAAAGGCTACCCAACAGGGAAAATTGCATTACTATTTCAGTGTGATAAGAATAGGAGAGAGAAGGAGTGAAATGTGACGCAAGTTCACCATTTGTCCATGCTTACCGCAAGTGGCATGGGATTTGGGTGAAAGCAATCCTTGCGAAGACAGAAATGCTTGTTGGGTGAGAGTGAAATGTATAGTGCAAAAATTGTCATGTTAACCTATCATCTGCTGAAATGTAACAAACTCTCTTTTATTGGAGGCATTAAAAATTGTTCAAAGGCATGGAAAATTCACACCCTTTTCTGTAAAGAGCTTTAGTGCTTCAGGACATGAAAGCAGAATAGAGAGGTGATTAAAAAGGTCTGTGCAATCATGTGACTTCTCCCTCTCATGTTTGTGAGGAGATAAACAGCATTTGCAGGTATGAATATGGAGTATGGGGACTCTCAACCCATTTCTCACCACAGCAAATATAAATGGAGAGATGGGGAAGGCTATGTCTTGACAATACCAGATACTTCTGCTTTTATTAAAAAGATAGGGGCTATTATCAAGTATTAAAATCCACAAAATGGAATTGTTCAGTTTTTGGAATATCCTAGATAGTTTCAGAAAATTTACTTTGTTTTTCTGAGGACAAAGAAATTTTAAAAATCCTTTTCCACCACCGAAAAAAAAAGAAAAAAAGGAACATCCAAAAAGCAGATACGTGTATTTCCTTCACTTTGTCTCTCTTTTTAACACTTTTTTCCACACAGAAAATATGAGGTATATTTTTTCTAGTGACTTTCAACAGTTTTGAATAATTTTGCATTTAAAAATTTTTCTTTCTCTAATGTAAAAGATCTGCCAAAATGAGAAAGCAATCTCTATTTTAAACTGGATGTGCTGAAAAAAGTATTGAAGCTACCAGCAAAATATTTCACACAGTTGTGTCAGAAAGCAAAAAGAATTGTTTGGAGGCAAATTACATGTTTGAAGCCAGTGGCATAGTGGAAAGGAAGTGATAGCTGATGGGAGGATGAGTAGGCAGAGAAGGAGCTTTCTGTGTGAGGTATTGAAAGTAATCTGTTGTGGCAAACTTGATATTTTTTAGCACTAGAAAGAGAGAAGATATTTTCAGGAGGATCTGAGCATTTTGACTGATATGGAATGGAAGATCTAAAGAAAATAGTTCCACCTGAACATGAGGAGGAACTTCTTTACTGAGCTTGTGACCATGCACTGGAATAGATTGCCCAGAGAGGTTGTGGAGTGTCCCTCACTGGAGATACTGAAGAACCATCTGAACACAATCTTGTTCCATGTGCTCTAGGATGACCCTGCTTGAGCAGAGAGGTTGGATCAGATGACCTACTGTGGTTCATTCCAACCTGACCCATTCTGTGGTTCTGTAAAAAGACACAAATACAAAGACAAAGGAATTTAATACTCAGGGATAGATGTCAGACAGGACTGAAGACATTTCCATAAGCCAAGGTGTGTCACTCTGTTCATATAAAATATTTGCCTTTTCAGACAGAGAGAACTTGTAAGAACTTGCAGTGTCATGGATGGATCGAGGAAAATGGGACACTGGAAAGAGGCATTGGTTACTCTACAAACCAGCATGATGGCTTCCAGTCTAGTTCATTATTGATCTTTTAGACCTCTTTTTCTGCTGATTCACAAATCTTGTTTTTTCGGTTTACTTGTACAACTGAGAAAATGAACCCTAGAAGCACCTGGCAGGGAAGAGGTTGAATACAGTTGGGGTTTGCTTTTATTATATGTTTAAGGCTGGTAACTTCTGGCCAGAGAAGATGTGAAGCTGAGATAGAAACCCAACTTTTCCATGGCAGGATCTAAAACCAGCACATAGCAACGACTAGCTCAGTTGGAAGGAGTTAATTGGCAGTAGCACAGCTTTTTACACTGCATTATCACTATGCTGAGGAAGGTGGCTTCTACACACTTTGTTTCTGACGGTCCGGTTGTCATATACATAAGGAGTACATCAGGTACTCTTAGGAGATGCTCCAAAAGAGATCCTTAGCAAAACGCCCTGTGTCAGTGCATGGTGAGTGCTGAATCCAGCTGCAGTTTGTGTTCCATGTGCCACTCCAAGTTTTCATAGTCTGCCCTGACCTCCTGCAGGCCTCTGCTTTCTTCATTTTTTACTAAAAATGCCTTAACTTCCCATGTAATAGCTTAGGTTTGCCTATTGCATTATGCTCTGGCCCCAGAAAATAACCATGTCCGATTAGATTGCTACACTAGTCTTTTACAACCAGGTGGGAATAGCATGGATAGCTGTCAGTTGAAGTTGTGTGTATTCCCCGCTGGATCTTGAAAACTGAGAATATCTTGTATGGAAATGCATTTGGAGCCAAGATTCATTGCTGTTTGCATAATGTATGGTGGATATTTAGATACCTGAAGGCAAGTAACCTCATGAATAAACTGTGCTGAACGTCTGCGTGCCAGTCCCTCTGGATCTGCTCTGTTGTGACCTCATTAAAGTATCATTTCTCTTTCATTAAGGCAAATGCAGAAGTGCCTGTCAATCTAAGTTTATTTTACAATTCCTGGGCCAAATCTTTTCACCTCACTGGAGGAAGTTATTCCACTGAAACCAGTAAAGTATTTCAGTTAAGATTTGCTCTTGATCAAAGTAGAATGACCTGCTACTGGTACTAATTAAGCGTCTCTCTCTTGAACCTCAGCAAAATTCAACAGATGTGAAACTGCCCTCTTACTGAATGGTAAGTACACCCTGCTCATTGGAGAACTGCTCAGGCCTCAAATGGGCAAGCCTGAAATGATGGCTGAACCTATTAATTTAGTTTGCTTTAAAAGGGAAGAGAGGATGATCTCTGAAATCAGGCTTGGTGATCTCTTGCTCTTCCATCTGCCCCCACGGGAATACATTCTGGTACACAACTCGACACTTGAGGCTTGCTGGCAGCCAGCTGAGATGTTGAGTGGAAATCATAAGTGAATGGGAAGATGTTTTACACTGAGGCTTAATATTGCAGAGGAAAACAAATCTATTAAGTAGGCTCCTAATGAAAATATGAGCTGACAGTTACAAAGTATTACAAGAAGAAGCAAGTAAAGCAATAGAATTAAGCATTATCTGATCTCGTACTGTTCTTTGCTTGTTTGATCTGACAATTAAGGTGGTTAATTATATCAAAGAGGAAAATTCTAGTGGCATCAGACACATCGTGGAGAAACATTCAATCCATCTTGTGGTAACTTGGTACTAGTGGTAATAAGTTGGATACTATGCTGCAAAGAGTCTAATTTGTAGGGCATTTGGATAAAATGAGACAATGCATC
>NW_020956701.1:12685-13810 GCF_003031625.1 Empidonax traillii | reverse complement strand
AAGAATCTTGTTAGTCCTGACTGAGAGTTTCTTAAAAGTATTAGTATAGAAGTGGACATTGATGGGGCCAGAGTATAGATATTTTTGAAAATGTGCTTCATCTATCAATGATAACTCAGAAAAAATGAAAGATATTGTTAATATAAATAGAAAAAAATGTGGAACTCAGGAAGCTTCTCAAAATGTATATCTCTTTGACTTGAACTTAGTGATTAATTTGAAAAAAAAGATACCCAAAAAGACTGATTTTGAAATATTTCAAAGAAAACATTTTAAACCAATAATCTTGTATTGAAATCTTCCTCCTCTTTATTGTTTTCAAATGCAAAATAATATGAGAACAATTTGGTATATTTAGCTTTACTGGTAACAAAACATAACATCTGCCTTGGAATTTGATTCTATCCATTTTGTTAGGTGACCATTTGCACTAAAAAAAAAAAAAAAATTCCTTTTTTTCATACGCTTTGGAACATGACTGGTATATTGGAGGAAGGGGACAGACACAAAGGAATGTTGTGGTGTACAAAAGCATATGAGCAAGTGTAAAAACTAGAGAGTGAGAGAGATTGTTTTAATTTAAATACACAGTTACACAGCTTAGTTCACAATGCAGTGAATTGATTGCTTCATCAGAAGTCATAGAATCATAGAATCATAGAATAGATTGGGTTGGAAAAGACCTCCAAGATCATCAAGTCCAACCCCTGATCCAACTCCAATTACTATATCATGGCACTAAGGGCCACATCCAATCTCTGCTTAAAAACCTCCAGGGATGGTGAATCCACTACCTCTCTGGGTAGGCTGTTCCAATGCTTGATTACCCTCTCTGTAAAGAATTTCTTCCTAACATCTAACCTAAACCTCCCCTGGCAGAGCTTGAGCCCATGTCCTCTTGTCCTATTGTTGGTTGCCTGGGAGAAGAGCCCAATGCCCACCTGGCTATAACCTCCCTTCAGGTAGTTGAAGAGAGTGATGAGGTCACCTCTAAGCCTTCTCTTCTCCAGACTAAACAACCCCAGCTCCCTCAGCCTCTCCTCATAGGACTTGTGCTCAAGTCCCTTCACCAGCCTCGTTGCTCTTCTCTGGACCCGCTCCAGCACCTCAATATCCTTCCTGAAC
>NW_020956701.1:10773-12326 GCF_003031625.1 Empidonax traillii | reverse complement strand
GTAGTAAGTGGAACTGAGAAATATAGAGAAGATGCTTGAAATGTAATAGCATACATTTATGTATATACATGTATACATAAAAAAATGTTGAAAGATATATACTTACTTTTATTACAATTTTAACCATATCCTTACAGGCTTGGGGTGTGGGGCTTAGGATGTTAAAAGAGTTGCTGAAATCAGAATGTTATTTCTGGATGTTTGGAACAGATAAGAGAATACAGAGCCTGGATCTGCCCTAGCATTTTCTCTCACCTTTAAAGCTGTGTTTTCTGCCCTCTGAGCAGTGTTTCAGGTATGAAACTTTAAAGGGCTTGGACTGCATTGTAAAAACCCACTCTGATTACGAGTAGGGGATGTTTAATAGGCTGAGCATGTTGTGACTGCTCTGATGGTAAGAGAGGGTCACCTTCAGATCTTTTGCCTCCCTCGCATGCCTGTTCCCACAATAGTGTCTAACATTAGTTGCAAGGCTTCCTGTGGACATAAAAACCTGCTCACAGTTCCCATGGATTAATCCACTGGCATTAACCGTGGTGCAGGTGACTATATCTTTGGAACAGGAATAGAAATTTGGACATCAAAATAATCTCCTTCCTACACTGCTTTTTTTCAGAAAAACACTGCTCTGAGACACTATAAATTTCTTCAGAAAGGTTTGGCAATTATACGTAATACCTTTGAGTGGGAGCTGTTGACACCACACATTCCTGTTTGTGCGTTGACATAGTGCAGTTTTGTAAATTAAATTTGTTCAGAAAAGATGAATCTGCCTTTGAGTTGTACAGTATGCACAGATGATAATAGTCAAAACTGTGGGAATATTTTTTCGCTAGTGATGCAAATGGGAAATGACCTTGTCTCTCTTACCCTTCCCTCCACTCTTCTGCCAAACTGGAATTACTGGTGGGTGGACAGAGCTGATAGCTGTCACCGGTTTGAATAATTGGACTTTGGTGACCTTGTGAAAAATTGTTCAGAGTTGGCTTTTCTTCTTTTTCTTCTCTGATCCCTGGAAGAACAAATTTCTCAGCGATATTTCCAAGTGACTTCTCACAGAAATCATTCAAAATGGGATTTGCTTGAGGGGCACTGTTGTTTTCAGGCCTGAAAAGCCAACATCTGTCTGGGTGGTGTGGCCATGCCCCATGGAATCTGATGTCTGAAGCCTGTTTTGAGAGGTACCAGTGAAAATTCATGCTGCTGCTATGTACATTACATCCCTCTGCTCAGACTGCTTATGAGCTCAAAGTGTTGATTTCCAGGGCTGTCAATCAAACAGCTTTCACCAGAACTAAATTGACTTGAAAGAATCAAAAGAAAAATACCCCTAATTTTTCAAAAGTGATTATTTGCAGTGTGAAAGCTAATAAATTCAAATTCAGACATTAATGCAAACCTGTAACCTTTAGCAAGAGCACAGTTTACTTGTTCTTTATCTACTAAATGAATCCACATCTGATTTTTTTTTTCTCTTCAAACAGTTCAAAAACTTCAGATGTTTATTTGGAGGCAGTAATTTCAAATTTAACCACGAAAACCAGAAATAGAAT
>NW_020956701.1:6179-7253 GCF_003031625.1 Empidonax traillii | reverse complement strand
TTGTGGTTCCCTAGTACCTTTTTTTTCCCCCTCTTTCTTGAAAGTAGATGCCATATCTACTCTCTTCAGACTTTTCACCTTTTTCCATATGTTTTCAAAAGGAACTGCTAATGACTTGGAGATTCAATGAATCTGCTTTTAAAAGTCTTTATGATAAGGATGTGTCAAGACATCAATTTGAAAAAATCTATCTGATTGCAGATATGACTTTGACACTTTCTGAGCAATATCTCAGTACTTCTCATCTCATTTACCAAGTAGATCAATCTTTTGTGGACATACTTATAAATTTCAGTGAACATACTTATAAATTAGACCTTTATTAGGACATTATTATCCATGTCTCTGGCAGTCTGGTAGTCTCTCCATGTCTCTCTCTGCCAATACCTGGTAGTATTAGCATAACATGTACTTCTATGCTTATCCTTAGTAATCTGATTCTATTTATCCTTCCTGCATACTTTACCGTGATGTGTAGGATACATGGACACCTCACTTAGCCAAGCTAATTCCTTGCAATGCTTTCTATCTCTCTTTCGCAGTGATATAATTTATGTTGGTGCTTTTTTCCAGGAACCCCCTGCTTTTCAACCCCTTTTCTTCTTATCTGTTCTCTCATGAGACCTCACAAGACAGTTTGATGACTTTTTTTTGTTGATTTTGGAATTTGTCTGTATCATTCCACTGCACCACAAGTGCTTCTATGTGGTGCAGTGGAATGATTCAGATCAATTGCTACAATAGTTTTCTGTTAATGGGAACTGTGTCAGAATGATGGTAGAAAAACTTCAATATTTTTTGTTTAAAAATCAGAATAACTATTTTGAAATCAAGAAAGCATGAATTCTTTCTTTGAGTCAGGCCTAACTAACTATGCATGGGGCCAGAAGGGGCTGCTCAGGTGCCTGAATATCAGCAGACACCCCTGGATGATGATATTGCAATCATCTGTGTGGTAAACTGCTGGGCTGAATTCTGACCCAACCTTTTGTCCAAGACTATCATGAATAAAATAATTACTGGACTTATTCTTATCTACAATTACTTATTCTCTGTTTTCAGTTATTAATTTTT
>NW_020956701.1:0-5212 GCF_003031625.1 Empidonax traillii | reverse complement strand
GCTCAGGTGCCTGAATATCAGCAGACACCCCTGGATGATGATATTGCAATCATCTGTGTGGTAAACTGCTGGGCTGAATTCTGACCCAACCTTTTGTCCAAGACTATCATGAATAAAATAATTACTGGACTTATTCTTATCTACAATTACTTATTCTCTGTTTTCAGTTATTAATTTTTTACCTAATCACAAAGACAGGAAATAGGTCACTATATTCTTCTTCTCTGACAATTTTCTATTCTTTTTGAGGAGCTGCAGTAGAGCTGGGTAGCTCTCACCTCTGGGAATCATTCATGAGAGAAAAACTGATTACTTTTGATTTTCCACTTCTCTCTGTTTTTACAATTCCTTCCTTGCTCCACTGTGCGTCCCCTCACAGCTTTTCTGCTAGAGTTGTACTTTTATGCCCATAATATCCTAGCAGTCTCAGTTATATCAGCGTGCACCAGGGCAGCATACTCAGAGAAGTCTATGACAACAGCTACAGGATCTTGGACAGTCTCTAGTGAGTTTTTGTTAAATATGTTTTTGGTCTATCAGAATTGTTTAAAACTATGTTACTTTTCTTCAAAGCTGTCTACTTCAGAGAATGCACCAGGGGTTTCAGAGCTCCCAACATTCCGTAGCCAGAAGTTTCACAGCAAAATGTTTTCTCAGCTGTGTGGGAAATCCATAAAACTGGGCAGAAGCAGTCGTGGAAATAATCAGCCTCAGTGATACACTTCTATTCTGATTTCACAAGGGAGAATGGCACAAAATTCTGAAATATGAATCCCCATTTTCCTTGCTGATTTCCCCTAATAAAATCCAGTTCCAGCAGAAACAAATGTAAGTTCACAAACATGTACTATACAGACTGTAATAATATGGAATGTATTCATAAGTTACTGCAGGTCATCCTGCTTCCAATCATACATTTGTGCTGCTTCAGGGTGATAAATTTCCTGTCCCAAAAGATCAACTGAATTAATTTCACTTATCAGTATATTTACAGAAAATTGTGAGCTGAAGGCTGAAATTCTCTAAAAAAATAAATGTTGCACAAAAACATTGGTGATGAAACAGAACAGATTTCTTCTATAACTGATCCCCTGCTGTCATTTTAGAGGATAGGCCTCAGGACTGCAGTCCAGGAGTGGCAAGGAAGGCAAGGGAAGCAGGATTTTCTACCAAGAAAATCTGCAATTTTGGTTTTCTTGCTGCTGTGTGTCAGGTCTTCTGCAGCAGCAAGAGCTCCAGTAGCAGCCTGGTGCATGTGTGTGTGTGAGGCTGAGGTGAGGAAGCTGAACTGAAATAAAAAGGTAAGTCTGTTCTTGGGGTTGTGAGAGTGTGGCTTCTGTACTGGAGTTGACTGTTTTTCTGCTAATCTTATATGTACCATGAAAGAAGCCCACGCAGATGTCCAACTCTGAAAACAGAAAAATGCAAGTATTAATGAACTTATCTACTTTTCCCATTCAAAATCTGCCACAGTAAATCTACCTTCATTTGCCTCAGCAAGAGCTCAGAGATTAGCCTTGTCATGTGTCTTGCTTACACGTTTAGGGGTAGAAATCAACATCTTCAATTGATTCTTCTCTGCCCCCCAGAAAGCAAACAAACAAAAAAGCAAAACTAGTCATAAAATCGGTCATAGAATCACAGAAACATTTAGGTTGGAAAGGACCCTTAAGCTCATTGGATCCAACTGTATTTCCACTGGTCTTTTTTAAGTTTTACTTCTAATGTTTCAGCTCAATGTGGGAAGCAGAAGCTTTGGCTATGAAACATAGATAATCTCTCACAGAAAGCTGTGATGCTTCACAGGAAATAACTCCATGCTTTAACCTTGCTTGCAACTGGAAAGGTTTGTCTAGTACATATGGTCCATCACTTTTGTCAGGGCCACAGCAATTATGAGTAATAAGTAATTTACAGTTATGACCTCCCAGTAGCTGAGCGATATTAAAATATTGTTAGGGGGAATTACCTTGTTTTGCAAGTACTTTTAAGTACTAACCAAAGGCATATGCTGCTGTTGCAGAGAACTCTTTTCTTAAAGATCATCTGAGAAAACATGTGCCCATGACCTCTGACGGTCATAGAGACTGAAAAAAGGGTTTTCCAAAATATATTTTCCTGTGGATCAACATATTCTCCCCATGCTTTTCTGATGGCACCCTGAGGAAAACACACATAAAAATAGCATCCTTTTTGATGTCAAGTCTCCAGGCCTAGCTTGCTTCACCTGAGGGTCTTTCTGTGACCAAGTCCAGACTCACTTAACTTTTTAATTGTCATTGAGCAGTACTATGTGCTATCTGGTACTGGATTCTGAGTACCATCTCTTTTGTATGTACCTTCTTCTGCTAGTTGAGGCAATATTTATATAGGTATTTATGATCTGACATTTTTTGTTAACCTGCCTTCTAGCTGTATACTTGTCACTGTATGGAGCCAATTGTGTTCTATTCATTTGTGCTCATAGAGATCTTGTATAAGCTACTAATATCTCCTGTTTCTGTAAGCAAGACAAAAGTCTCTTGGAGTACTGAGGATATAGACATGATAGATCCATTCAGAATTCCCAGTTTGGCTTCCTGGCCTTTTGGCCTCTCAGCACGTATTTTTGTTCTTTTCATTAAACACTTTCCTTGGGGTTAGACTTGGAATGTCATTTTGTTGTCTCCTTCCTCTTTGTGTCGGTACAAATCCCTTTCATTACTTCTTCCTTTGGCACCAGTTAAGGTTGCTCTCAGGCTGGAAAGTTCCTGTGGATGCTGTAATCTTTTCCAAAGCCCTTGCCATCTCCCTCCTTCTACCTCCTGTCCTTGGGACACCAGTTTCTGAACAAGGCTCCTGGGAGTGCTGGCTGCTGGGTCCCGTGCAGCTGGCTGCGACCTTCAGTCAGGCCTACTTAATTGTTTCCAGCTCCAAATTGCATTAGAAGAACTTAAAACTCCATTACCTTGTTCATAGTGTTGCTTTCCGTTGCACTCAGTGCCACTGCCAAAGGAATGTTGTTGATCCTCTTTGGAAAAGATGGTGATCAGCACTTTTCCAGTTGGAACAGAATGGGAGGAAAGCGGGAGCAACTGCGTGGATGGGGAAGGAGTGAGAGCAGATGGAGAAGTGGGCCAGGAGATGTCTTCCCTGATGGAGATGGTAAAACACACTTTTGGTCTTTCTCCTTCTGTTAAAAGGTCTGGAATACTTGTCTTGTCCTGGAGGAAGAAGAGAAAGAAAATTAAGAGGAGGAAGAAATGAAAGAGTTGTGAGCCTGCAGTCCAAGTAAGGACAAAGGGCTAGTGCCTCATTATGGAGGCCTGGGATGTGGCCATGTGACTGTGAATTAGCTGCCCCTGCACAGCTGAGCTTGGACTGAACCCAGGAGCAGTCAGGGTGGGTAAACCTCTGTGGAGTGGACTGTTTGTCCTTGTGCCTTCCGAGCTCTAGCATATTAGGGGTTTTACCCACCCTAGATTTCAGTAGTGTAAGATAAAGAATACAAGAAAATAGTTTTGAAAGAAATTTGAAACAGAAAAGTAGCATGATACTTTAAGGTTATGCTTATTTTCTATAACAGAATTGCTTCTGTGAAAGTTTACATGACTTGTTTTAAATAAAATGAATATATACATATTAGGTGTTTAATAAGAATTGAATCATATTCCCTCTATTAAAGAGGAAAAAGACAGATTTTCAATGAATCAAAAAAAAAATTCAAAATACATGCTTTAGCCACCTCTTTTTTTTTTTTTTTTCATGTTTCAGAACTGGAAATCTTTACCTGTATTTTCCTCAGCTTTTCACAGAGGCCCAGGCCAAATATAGTTCAACTAACACTGCAAGCTGACAGTGACAGCTTGAACCCAAACCATAGTCACCTATTTCTTATGCAGGTGTTATACCTTCCTGCAGGTCAAAGTTTTACTGCCATTGTTTTTTATGTATGTGGACATCTAATGCATGTAAACATTTTTACCTTTTACCATTGAAGTTGGAAAACATGTTTTGTGTCTACAATTTGTTCTTTAGTCCACGTATTACATATGCTACAGAGGCTGGCAGCAAAACATTAACTGCTTCAACAAAGTTTATAGTCTGTAAGAGCGTAGATATTCAGTGCCCAGCCTTTTCCCTGAGGGGAAACAGACTGTCCATCTTCCACACAGATCAGGCAGAGATCTCTGCAGAACAAGGGGCAAGATTTCCTCTTTGCAGATCATGGAAGAGCAGCTGAACTATTTTTCGGTCTTTTTTGACAACTCCACCTCCCCTCTCCAATCCCCCCACCCAGGGTGTTTTCTCTGGAGGGAGGGATAGTATTTTTGAGCACATCTTCACCACAGCTGACTAGCACAGAAAGCTTTCCATGGGGGCTCTGACTGGGAAAGCAATGAACAAGTGTTTGATGGGAAAGAATACTGCACATGGAGAAAGAGCTGTGGAGGTGTTGGGGTGTTGTGTTGTCTTGGTATCTTCTTACTCTGTCAAACACTGACTGTTGGCTCCTGCAGGTTTATAAAATCAGAAATGATAGGTATTTCCAATCCTTTCCAATCTTCACCACCAAAAAGCCTATTTAAAAACAAAGCAAGTAGGAAAACTAAAATTGCCTTATCAAAGCAGATTGTTTGAACAATATGTCAAATTCCTGTCCTTGAGCAGATGGCAGTGATGTTTCAGTCATTGGATGTGCTCTAGCTCATGGTAAGGAGAAGTCAGCAGCAACAGGAACTGGATGCCAGTGTCCCTGTCATTCTTTGTGGAGCTGGCTGGAAATAGAAGAGATGCATTTCTTGCCCTTTCTACCACTGTGTGCAGACATGGTAGAGGTTGCAGGTTGCTTCAGAGCTTTCTTCACCATTCCGTTTTCCTGTCTATCCCCATCCCAGAGGAAAAGGCTCTGCCTGGCTGTCCGCTGTAACCGCTCTTCTTTCCCAGGCCACAGTAGTGGCAGGAGATGACCCAGTGAAGAGAGTGGGCTCTTGTTGGATGGTTGGTCAGGTAGGTCCTGATGCCCAAATCTCCTTCAGGGAATACAGAGAAGCAGAGCTGAAGTTGCCTGTGGGTGGTCTGCCTTTAGATAAATCTGCATGAATTATTTAGGTGTTTGCAAAATGAAATAAACAAACAAATTAAAAAAATTCAAAAAAAATAAAAAAGGAAGGAAGGGTGGGGGGAAGGGATGAGCAGGAAAGAGAGTAAAAAGAAAAGGAAAAAAAAAAAG
>NW_020956700.1:96942-98983 GCF_003031625.1 Empidonax traillii | reverse complement strand
AGGGATGCAGGGATGGGCCAGGGATGCAGGGATGGACCAGGGATGCAGGGATGGGCCAGGGATGCAGGGATAGGTTGGGGATTCTGGGATAGGTCAGGGATGCAGGGATTGGCCAGGCATGCGGGAATGGATGGTGCTGGAGAAGCTGATGCTTCCCCTGGGTTTATAAACAGCCCTTTTGCTGGGATGAGGCCAGCCAGGCTGTCCCAGGCACCACAAGGAGGACAATCCCATCCCAGTTCCTCCTTGGAGCTGCCTCATGGCTAACCAGGTGCCTCTGGATCACCCCCAGCCCCTGCAGCGTTGGCAAACTGGCACATTAGGATTTGCTGTGCTGTGCCACAGCCTGGCACGTCCATTCCCAGGGGGATTGTCACTGACTGATCCTCCCACAGTCCCCAACCCACAGGATTACGGGAGGAGCAGGGAGAAAACACTCCCTCTCTGCCCACCCCACACTTCTGGCACTGAGTGTGTGTTTTAAACCATCTCCAGGCTCCTTTCCCCCCAAAGCAGAGCCCGGCATGGGGATTGACTCCAGGTGCCCCCTTACCTGCCTGGCTTTCTGGGCTGCCCCACAGCTGGAAAGGCTGGAATTCTGCTGCTGTGATGGCAGAGAGCCAGGGAAAGCTCTAAAATGACTCTGGATTGTTTGATATGATCACGGGGCAGAGGGATTATCCCCAGTCCTTCCACCTCCTGCCCCAGGCAGGACCTTCCTCCCAGCACTGGGAAACCTCCTGATTCCCAAACCAGTGCTTGGACAGGCTGTGCCAGCCCCTGGTGCCCCCCAGGGAATCATGGAATCACTGAAGTGGGAACAGCCCTTAAAAAGCATCAAATCCAACCATCCCCCAGCACTGCCAAGGCCACCCCTGGACCGTGTCCCCAAGTGCCACATCCACACGTCCTTTAAAACACTGTGCAACGAGTGACAATCCAGTTACAACCCAGTTACAACCCAGTTACAACCCAGTGGAAACTTCCCAGCAGAAAATCCATTTTTTTGCAGGAAAACAGGACTGGAGCTGCAGCCCAGGCTGGGAGCAGGATGTCCTGGGGGCTGGACACCAGAGCCAGCACCGACCGGCCAAGAGCTTCTGCTGGGACTTGTCCCCGGGGTCAGAGCCCTTGGGTGGGGAGGCTCTGCCAGCCTGGGAGAGCCTGGGGAAGAGATTAAGGAGACAAGCAGCTGTTTAACATTCCAGAAGCACGAGGCAGCCATGGGATGATCAGTCACTCTCCAGGCAGATGGGAGATGTGGCTCCTTCCAGCACGAAGTGAGCAGCAAACACCCAAATCCATCACCAAGCAACAGAGTTAAATCCACTTCTATTTTCAATCCCTACATTTTAACAAACTGCTAGGGAATGGAAATCAATCTTCTCTCCTGAGGGGCTGGGACAATCCTGGAATGGTTTGTTTTGGAAGGGACCTTAAAGGTGATCTTGATCCCATCCCACCCCCTGCCATGGGCAGGGACATCTTCCACTAACCCAGGGTGCTCCAAGCCCTGTCCAGCCTGGCCTTGGACACTTCCAGGGATCCAGGGGCAGCCACAGCTTCTCTGCCCAACCTGTGCCAGGGCATGCCCACCCTCCCAGCCAGCAATTCCTTCCCAATATCCCATCTCTCCCTGCCCTCTGGCAGTGGGAAGCCATTCCCTGTGTCCTGTCCCTCCATCCCTTGTCCCCAGTCCCTCTCCAGCTCTCCTGGAGCCCCTTTAGGCCCTGCAAGGGGCTCTCAGGTCTCCCTGGAGCTTTAAGAGTTCTGAATTTCTTGCTTTACCAACCACTTTTGCTCAGGTTTTGTTTTTAGTGACCAATCAGTTAAAATCATTATTTAACAAACCCCATAAAACTCAAACCAGAGCAGGTTCAGCAGAAATCACTCCCACCAGGAACCCACCCCGAGAGAAGAAGACACCCCCCCCGTTCGCCTTAAGATAAAAAAATTTATTTTTACAGTCTTATAAAGCAGCTTTTACACGAAGCACAAACGTTGACCCATTTCACGTCATATAGAAACATAGAGGAACCTC
>NW_020956700.1:70129-96472 GCF_003031625.1 Empidonax traillii | reverse complement strand
CAAACCAGAGCAGGTTCAGCAGAAATCACTCCCACCAGGAACCCACCCCGAGAGAAGAAGACACCCCCCCCGTTCGCCTTAAGATAAAAAAATTTATTTTTACAGTCTTATAAAGCAGCTTTTACACGAAGCACAAACGTTGACCCATTTCACGTCATATAGAAACATAGAGGAACCTCTCCCTGCTGCAAAAAACTCAGGTTTGGCTGAATAGAAAACTAACTGTGCACATTGTGCTTGGACTGCAAAGGCTGTACAGCTTTACAAAGGACCACCCTGCCCAGAGCATCCTGTAAACAAGTTATTGCATATTTACCACACGGGGAGACACCCCACACGGCCACGGCGGCGCAGGGAGAGCCCAGCACATCGAAGCCCCACGAGGAGGGGGGTGGGAACAGCAGCTCCCAGGGAGCGGCCTGCCCGCTGGGGGGGGGTTGTGCTTGTGTCCCCCTGGGCGGGGGGAGCCGGTGCCAGCCGCGAGTGGGTTCGGCAGAGCCGACATCTCGGGTCGAAGCCTGGGCTCCGAGGGCTCAGTGCCAAAGATCTTGGCCAGTTTGAAGGGGGAAAATCAACCAAAACAACAAAAAAACCAACCAAAAAAAACACCCCAGTTGAAATGGATTGGATGAAGTTTCGGGCACCGTGTCCAGTGATCCTCTTCCACTGCACAACTCAGCTATGGGAATACCAGGAGGAAGACCACACGGATTCCTCACGGTTCTGCTACCTCTGCAGGGACACCCCTGAAGTTCCACCTGTGCTAAGGCCAAGAAAACGCAATGGGATGTTAAGGACTGTGGGGAGGACAAGACCCATGTCCTGTTGGTGTTGGCAGGGCCAGCTGGTGCTGCCAAGCTGGATCAGCCACGCCCCAATCCTGGAACTGGATGTGACCAGGGAAAAACCAACAAAAACTGGAAAACTGTGGCCTCCATAAGGCACCAAAACCATCTCTGGGGTCTCCCCAGATTCTCCGACTCCCACAGGGGCACGAGATGGAGGGAAGCAGTAGGAGGGAGATGTTGCAGGAAGGAGCAGTTTTTGGGGGGGAAGCACGTTTTTAGGGTGGTTTTGTGTGCGCACAGATATGTAACAAAAATCACCTCTGCTACCTTTGGTATTGAAATTCCTCCTCCACCCCCACGTCCCACACGGATCCGTGTGGTGGGAGCGTGGGCTGGAACATCAAGTAGTTCAAAAGTTGCTTCAAATCTCCGCCAGAAATTCCTAAAAAGCATCAAAAATCAAAGCAATGCTCAAATGGAGATGGGTGCTGTCCTCGTGCCCGGCCTCCCTGGGCTTTGGGTGAACGTGTGAAGCCCCAGCTCCATGGACAGCATGGAATGGGAGCAGCGGGAGCCCCACAGTCAATCCGTGTCCTCTCCATGAGTTTGGGGTCAGAGAGAACCCCAGCACGTCCAGGAGGGCTGAGAAGCCAAGGTTTGCTACGTCACCAAACAACCCCCTGGTGCAACCATGCCATGGGTTGGTTTGACTGCTCTGGATCACCCCAGACACCTCACAGCAACGTGGGTGTAAATGTGGGACTGGGAAACACGGGAAGAATCCACCTGTTTTTTTCCCCATCCCAGTGTTTGGGTTGGGACGTGCACAGGGACCACTGGTCACCTGGCAGAGCCACGAAGGCAAATCACACCCAAGAAGCCACTGCTGGAGGTGTAATGACCCCTTACAGTGTGAGACAGTGAATCATGGAATCCTGGAATGGTTTGGGATCGAAGGACCTTAAAGCTCATCCAGTTCCAACCCAGGGACACTCTCCACTACCCCAGGTTGCTCCAAGCCCTGTCCAACCTGGCCAAGGATGGGCCAGCCACAACCTCTCAGGGATTAAAGCCCTCGGGGGTAACTTCAAGTTCTAAAATGTCTGACGGATCAAGCAGGTTAAAAATTAAAATCCCCAGAGGAAAACCTTAATTAACACCGACTGACCTTCCTGTGTGACTCAGGATGGGCCCCACGTCCCACTCAGCAACTCCCGACGAGCCTCCCCAAATAGAAGCAGCCAAAGCTCCCAGAAACCTCCCAGAGGGAATTACAAAACCCAAGACAAGACATCAGGCTCCAGACGAGGGATCCCAGCTCCGGGGTGACACCAGTGAGGGGTGATGGTGACTCTGGGGTGATGAGGCTCAGGCTCTGGGGGCTGTGGGAGCCCACCGAGTTGTGCTTACGTGGCGCCGGCCGCGCCTTCTCCGCCCGCACGTCTGGGAAGGAACCCTGCAGCTAAGGGATCTCCAGCCAGAGGACTGGGAAAAACTTAAAAAAATGTGTATTTTTCACCCCAAGAAATAAAATTCCGATTAAAAAACACCCCCCCCAACCTTTAAAAGATACACTGTGCACTACCCGGGCTACGAGTGAAGTCACATCGACGGCGTCACACCACAGGAGCTGCTCCCACAGAGACACATCATAAACTCACTTTGAGAGGCCACGGATTAACTCTTCAGGCAAGGCCTGGGCTTTCGAGACCTCTATGGCTTCTGCAAACATTTCCCTGTAAAAAAGGAAAACTAAAACCCAACAAAACCCGGCCTCAAACTCAGGAGCACGGAGCGCGGAGGACGGGTGACGCTCCCCGGCCCCAGCCCCTCGAACCCCGAAGGTTCCCACTCCGGAATGCGAGGATTTCGGGAGAGCAGTTCTAAGGATCACTTCTTTGACAGGTCCGGAGGGGAGCGGGGCCATCACCCGGCAGGTGGCTTTGGTGGCAGCTCAGTTGTGCTTGGCCCGCCCGCCCCGCAGGTAACTCTTCCACCTCTTGACGAACTCCTTGAAGATGGGCGAGTCGTCGATGGTGCTGAGGAGCTGCAGCTGGTTGATGTGGGTGGTGTGGTAGTCCCAGCGGGCCAGGTTGGGGGCCGTGCCCAGCATGAAGTGGCGCAGGTCGTAGATGGTGCCCGAGCCGGTGTCGTAGAGCGGCAGCATGGCCTTGAGGGACTCCATGCCGCGCTCGTAGAGCAGCCGCGCCTCGCGGCCCAGCTTCTCGCCCGCCGTCTCCTTCAGGTCGTAGAGCCCGATGAGCGAGTACATGAAGCCGTTGAGCACGAAGGAGCTGGGGGACGTGGGGTACTCCTCGTACCAGTCGTGCCGGTTCATGAACACGGCCTTGACGCCGCGCTGCTCCGCCGGCAGCTTGTAGGGCGCGGTGGCCCTGAGGGCCGCGCCCAGGAAGGCGGCGTCGCGCGTCAGCAGGTAGGCCCGCACCAGCGTGGACATGGCCTGGCCCTGCGCCATGGCCGAGTACCACCCCGGCTCCAGGGACTTGAAGCCCTCCCCCAGCTTCCTGGTCACCATGATGGGCCACCCGCCCCGCTCGTCCTGGTTCCTCACCAGCCAGTCGCTGGCGGCGAAGAAGGCGGCCATGTGCGCCGTGGCCGAGATGGTGACGTTGTCCAGGAAGCCCCTGCCCTTGGCCACCAGCCTGACCACCCGCTTGGGCATGATCTTGGTCTGCTTCACGGCCTTGGTGTTGGAGAGCCCCACGCCCTTGCGCAGGTCGGTGAGCAGGTCCCTGGTCAGGGTGCTCCAGCCGGTGCGCGCCCCGATGCCGTAGTAGATGTCCCTGTCGCGGAAGGCGATGAGCTGCGTGTTGGTCACGTAGTGCACCGTGAACAGCTGGTTCTTCTCCGTCGTCTCCAGCACCACCGAGACGCTGCCGTTGGTCACGAACTTGAGGTCGAAGGAGATGATGAAGTCCCGGCTGTTCCCCAGCTGCAGGGACACCCCCTCGCTGGCGTCTGCAAACAGAGCCCACAGCTCAGCACCCCGATGCCGCTGCCCCCCCAGCCTGGCAGCTCCCCCAGGTAACCCCCCCCCCTTCCCAGGCACGATCCCAAAGCTTTCAGGGCAGCCCATCAATAATTCAGTCGTTTCTGGGCTGTTGCACATTATTTAATTAAGCATAAAAGTAAATCTGGGAGCGAAGGGGAGAACCTGTTTGTGCCTGCCATTAAAGGGCTGCAGCAGCGCCAGGGGCTCCATCCAGGGTTTTATGGGATGTTCCTGGTATCTCATGGATGGAGGAGAGCCATGACCCAGCAGGACCCAGGGATGGGGACAGGGCTCTTCCTGGAATGGGTTGGGTTGGAAGGGACCTCAAAGCTCATCTCATCCCACCCTGCCCTGGGCAGGGACACCTTTCCCTAGAGCAGGACCTTTCCTGCAGGATGGGGCACGGCAAGAATTGAGATGCTCCCTGATTTTCCTCTCCTCTAACTCCACAATAAACCAACAAGCACCCGTTTGTTCCCAAATTAAAACCTCCCTTGGCACCACGACACCAAAACCCGGCGCCGCTGCAGCCTCACATTCCTGAATAAAGCTCTGCTTTCAGCAAAGGGAAAAAAAAAACAGGAATGCCAGAAGCAGGGATTTAGGATCCTCCTGGGACTGATGTTTCTGGGACTTTTTTTGTTTCCAAACCTGACAGTGCCAAAACCTGATCAGTTTAACGGGGGGGGGGGGAACCAAGGAATAAAGGCAGGTGTGTTAAAATACTTCTTTAACCTCTGCATTGGCAAAACTCAGCTTAATTTTAAGCTATAAATTAAATAAAGCTCCCAGGCACTGCCACAGAATAAAATCCAGTGTTCTCTGGATTTGAAAATATAAAATCAACTTCTCCCACAAAACCTACAGAGGGAGATCAAAGGGATAATTAATTTGGAAGGCTGAGAGCAAATCCTGGAGGTTTGAATGCACAGAGGGATGATGAACACTTAAAGAGTGTCACATCAAATTAAGGGCTTTCCATGGGATAAAATTCTCCTGGAAAAGGCCATTGTTTCCCTATTTCTGCTTTGGGATGTGGGAAATACCCCGGCCGTGTTTCTCCATGCAGCTTTTGCTGCTTCCCAAACTAATCCCTGGAATTTTAAAACATCTCCTGTACAGGCTCTGCTGTCCAGTCCCAATTTTTCGTGACTGAATGTCATGTTTTCCAAGCTTTTCAAGGAAAAGCTGGGAGTTTTAAGCTCAGCATCTGCCTTGAGAGAAGGAGCCGAGCGCTTTGGGCCACAACATTTTGCTCCTGTGGAAAAAACCCTAATTAATCCCCACCCCACCCCCCCTCACAATTCCTGTCAAGTGAGTTTTATGGTTCCTTGTAAATAAATTATAACAAAGAGAATTATAAAAGAGGGGGGAAAAAAGAGTTTGGAGAAGCAAAGAACTAAAGGCTGCTCGTGGCTGCTGTGCCTTAAGCACCCATAAATCCATTACTCAGGGCCTGCTCCGAGGAGTGGATGCATATCCATAGCCATGGATTACTCAGCCATCAATAAAGGATGAGGAGAGAACACAGCCCAGACCTTTTATCCTCCCTTCTCCCTGTATTTATCCACTACAAAGACACAAAAGTGTTGGACAACCTTTTCCCGGGAGCCCCAGGGCCGAGGTGCCAACGGAAAATTACTTCATTGTCCTTGGAAGTAATGGACTCATTAATTCCAGTGGGTATTGATTGAGGGAAAATACATTAGGGCCTTATTAATGAGCCTGGCCTGGCAAAAAAAGGGAACTCTTGGATTAAATAATGGATTTCCCTCCTAAATACCAAACGGAATTGGGGGAATCGGGGAGGTGGCAGCAAAATGCAGGCAAGGGAACAACTGGGAGACCCCCAAACACTCTTGTTCTTTCTTTAAGGCAACTTCAGGCTGTGTCAGGGAGGTTTGGGATGGATACTGGGAACAGGTTCTTCCCTCAGAGGGTGCCTGGGCACAGCTCTGGCTCCCCAGGGCAGTGGGTACAGCCCCACAGAGTGTTGGGACAACAATCTCGGACACATGGTGGGATTTTGGGGTGTCCTCGGGGACTTAATCCTTGGGGGTGCCTTCCAACTCAAGCTATTCTGTAATTCTATCTGGGTTTAGCCAGAATTCAGGCCCTGAATTTTACAAAAATAGTTGTATCCCGGTGATGGGAGAGAGATGTCCCAGCCCTGCACGTGCTCCGGGCTGGAAATAGCCCTTATCTGTCATCTGTCAGCATCTGCTCCCCACAGCCCACACCCCACAGCCCAGCCTGCCTCCCAGGCCTCCCAGCTGCTCCCACCCCCTTCTGCAGCTGCTATTTTGAGCCAGGAGCTGGAAGGCTCAGGGACTGTGACTCCTCATCCCCCTCCATGAACACAGCCAGCCTTTCTGCTGGATCAGAGCAGCGCTGGAATCCAGCGACGGGGAGGGAATGGGGGCAAAGCTCCAGAGGGACAGGAATGAGGGGGGCTGGATGAGGTGACCTCCAGAGGCCAGGAGGTGCTGAGTGAAGTGGGGTGAGCTCCCAGGCAAGGTGGGTGGGGGATGAAGGATGGGGAATGAAGGGTAAATGAAAACACACGAATCGATCCCAAGAAGCTGAGGCCCCTCTGGCACAACACGTGCCAATCAACACGTGCTGTTACCTGTGACAGCTTCAGGAGCACCCACCTGGAGCAGAGAACTGTTTGACCCCGGTGAGCCTGGCTTTGTCCCACACTGTGGCCAGGGAGCAGCCCTTGGGCACGGTCCAGTCCCCAGCCCTGCCCCTGTCCTTGTCCTCGGCCGTCTCGTACACCTCGACGTGCGGCGCCTTCTCCGTCAGGTTCTTGCTGTAGTGGCTCAGCCCGTACTGGGCGATCTGGATGGGGTAGAAGTAGCCCTGGGGGCCCCACTGGGTGGAGAGGGGAACTCCTGGGGGAGGAAGGGAAAGCAGCAGGGATCAGCACGTTGCCAGACCCCCCAGCCCTGCAGCTCTGCCAGGGCCTCCTGCAGACCCACCGCTCCTGCCCCTGCAGCAAACGGGGCTGGGAGGGGTCACCACCAAAGTCCTGGTCAAGGACTCACCTGTTCCCTTTCCCACCAAGATCCATAACTAGATAAAACCAAGCATTTTTGAGTGGCAGAGGAATCCTTATCACGGGCTTCCCTACATTCCCAGAATCCTGGAATGGTTTGGGTTGGAAGGGACCTTAAAGCTTATCCCATCCCACCCCCTGCCATGGGCAGGGACACCGTCCACCAGCCCAGGTTGCTCCAAACCTCGTCCATCCTGGCCTTGGACACTTCCAGGGATCCAGGGGCAGCCACAGCTTCTCTGTGCCAGGGCCTGCCCACCCTCCCAGCCAGCAATTCCTTCCCAGTCTCCCATCTGTCCCTGCCCTCTGGCAGTGGGAAGCCATTCCCTGTGTCCTGTCCCTCCATGCCTCATCCCCAATCCCTCTCCAGCTCTCCTGGAGACCCTTCAGGCCCTGCAAGGGGCTCTCAGGTCTCCCTGGATCCTTCTCTTCTGCAGGTGTGCATTCCCAGCTCTCCCAGCCCAGCTCCATCCTCATTCCATTGTCACTGGAGCCTCCCACTTATCTCAAAACACATTTTCAAAGCCTGAACAGATTTTTTTCCCCCCTACTCCAGAGAGCAGTTAATCCCCAAACGCTTTTCCATCCCCACAATCCCTTTAACGTCAGTAAATCTTTGCAAATTAAGTGCATCTGTTATTGGGAGATTTTTCTAAGAGTTATTTGCTGCTCAGAGAGCGATTTACCCTCGGCCACAAATCCCTCCCATTACCCAGCTCCCCTGGGAGCATTCCTGCCTGGAGTGGTGCCTGCAGGAGCCAGCAGGCTCTCCAAGAAGGATTTGCCCTAATTCCACCCTGCAGAGCTGTCCCTTGTCTTTAGAGCTGCTTCCTCCCAGCCTTCCCTGGGATTGTCCCAAAGGCCTCACAGAGGTCTCTCCCTTGGTTTGGGCTGTGGGTGATTTTAGATCTAAAACAACCTCCTGGAGGCACCTCGGAGGAATCAAGCGGGAAAATCACAGAGTTCATCACCTGCATCCTGAATTTTTGGGGTTTTAATGGGATTTTAGGAGTTTTCACGTGGAAACCCTTGGGAGGAGCTCAGTGTCATATAAAACTGGCACCCTCCCTTAGGATCCTCGGGATGCACCTGCAGAAAACCCTGCAGAGCTCCACCTGCCCTTCCCAGCTCCCAGGATTCGGGTGGAAAACCCTCCCTGGCTGTGCGGGAAACGGGAGCAAACCCTGTGGAGGAGACTCATTTCCACATGTTCCTCCAGAGGCAAACACAGGATGTTTAAAACAGGGTGAAATCCTAAAGCCCTGAATTTTCTTTGGAAAAAATTCCCAACCTCTAAACACAAACCCAAAGTGGGAACAGATCACCAGGTCACATTTTGTGGCTCTTAAACCACAGGTTGCAAACCCCCAACATCCATGGACAGCTGACCCCATTATCCAGAGTTAAATTCCCTGGAGCCCCAAGGTCTGAGCAGGGAGCAGCTCCAAACACCCCCGGTGTTCCCGAGGCCGCTGCTCCCATCCTGCCTCTTCAGCCCTTCCTTGCCAGGTGTAACGAGGACGAGAGTTAAAAAATAACAATAAAAATGGGAGAATAACCTCAAACATCCCCCACCCCCCCAAAATTCCATATCCCACAGATCTCCTTATATGTGAACCCTCCCAGCCAGTGAACTCCAGGGCCCAGCAGCTCCTGCAGTGTCCGTGTGACGGGCAGTGAATCCACACCCCGGGAGTGGCACAGGAGGCATGAAAATTAATGGCTTTTATCCCTTAAGTGAAAGTTGGTCTTTAATTTATGAGGGGTCACCGTGTCACGCTCTGTAAGTGCTTCAGAAAGTCATTAATTTTTTAATATGAAGCCAAGAAGAATTTTCTGCCGTCAGGTCCTCGCCGAGCCGTGGGAGGACCCCGAGGGTTAATTAGTGACGGTGCAAATTGGGAAGGTTTGACTGCACCTTCCTGTTATCCAGGGATAATCCAGTGGCTGGAGAGCAGCTTGACCCTTGGGCTGTTCTCCAAAACCTCCTCTCACGGATTTAACCCCCAAAATTAAGGTGCCCGTGAGCAGTTGGGCTGTTCCAGTGCTCGGCCCATGGATTTATCCGTGTCCACAGGGAAGCAGGAGCCTGCTCCCAAACCAAGGCCAGGCTTGCTGGCCTTCTAAAATTTATTTAAAATTTAATTCTGAGTTTAAATTTTAAAATAATTTTTTAATCTGCAGTTCTATTTTTTATTTTAGAAAATGTAATATTTTAACCCTTTGGTTTATAAAATAATTGTGGCTCCCTGGGAGACTCAAGTGTCAACTCAAGATGCCAAACCCTGGCAGCAGCACTACCAGAGCAGTGTCCCTGCACCTCTGGAGCTCACTGCAACTGGGAAAACTGGGAATCATCATGGAATCACTGAACGGGCTGGGCTAGAAGGGGCCTTAAAGCCCGTCCAGTGCCAGCCCCTGTCATGGGCAGGGACACCTTCCACCAGCCCAGGTTGCTCCAACCTGGCCTTGGACACTTTCAGGGATGGGCAGCCACCCTACGGAGCTGGGAAAACGTGGTATGAGGTTGCCCAGAGAAGCTGTGGCTGCCCCTGGATCCCTGGAAGTGTCCCAGGCCAGGTTGGATGGGGCTTGGAGCAACCTGGGCTGGTGGAAGGTGTCCCTGCCCATGGCAGGAGTGGGAATGGATGGGCTTTAAGGTCCCTTCCACCCCAGTCTAGCTAGGATTGATTCTCTGATTCATCCCCAACCTCTTTGCTGCACACCAACATCTCCCTCACAACTTTTCCCTTCTCCCCCCTCACATTCCCCCCTCCCACATTTTGCACCCGACGACCCCGGCGCTTCTGATCCGTCGACCCAAACCCACGATCCCTTTGCAGGGCCCATTTCCAAGCAGCATTTCCCCACCAAAGGACAAGAAAACACTCCACCAACCTTCAACCCCGCTGATGCACTTGACCCTGTCCCGGACCTCGACGTTGTAGCCCTCGAAGGACATGAAGACCCCGTCGGGGTGGTAGGGAGCCCGCTGTGTGTATACTTTGGAGTAGCTATGAGAGAATTCAAACCTGTCATAACCATCGTACTGAGCAATTTTCCCATAAACCTCAAAGTATTTCTCTACCCAGCTGAAGGGCAGGAACACCTCGTTGCCCTCCCTCCGGCCCTTCACGGTGTGCTCCTCGTTGATCACACAGTCAATCTCCTCGTACTTGGGCGCGGGGGCTCTGCCGGCCCCGGCCCCAGCCCCGGCCACGGGGGGTGCCTTCTGCTGCTCCTGGGGGGAGGTGTCCTCACTGTGCCCCCGGGGCTCCTCCTCGGCGCCGCCGCGGCGCTCCGGGCCCGGTGGGATCCGCGGGAAGGGGCCGGCCGTGCCGGGGGAGCAGCGGTTCCACAGCAGCACCATCAGCAGCGTCAGCAGCGCGCACACCACCAGCAGAGTCTTGTAGTTGACCCGAGCTGCCAAGCAACGCATATTCACACCATACCTGCAACACAGCGGGGACGGCGTCAGCGGGGACACACCGAGCTCCTGGGGAGACTCTGCATGGGAACATCACCCCTCCTGCTCCTGGGGGAACATCTCCAGCAGGAACATCACCCCTCCTGCTCCTGGAGGAACATCTCCAGCAGGAACATCACCCCTCCTGCTCCTGGGGGAACATCTCCAATGGGAACATCACCCCTCGTGCTCCTGGAGGAACATCTCCAGCAGGAACATCACCCCTTGTATTCCTGGGGGAACATCTCCAGCAGGAACATCACCCCTTGTGTTCTTGGTGGAGCCTTTCCACAGGAACATCACCCCTCCTGCTCCTGGTGGAGCCTCTCCAATGGGAACATCAGTTGCTCCAAGCCCCATCCAACCTGGCCTGGGACGCTCCCAGGGATCCAGGGGCAGCCACAGCTTCTCTGGGCACCCTGTGCCAGGGCCTGCCCACCCTCCCAGCCAGGAATTCCTTCCCAATGTCCCACCTAATTATTCTCTGACATGGTCCAACACCCTCCTGAGAGCAATTCCATGTAATTCCCGCAGTTAATTCTGATCATGATTTACCTCCCAGGAAGTGCTGGACATTTGCATTCCCTGCAACCCACAGTGTCCACCAGGAAATCCATCAGCAATTCCCTCATTCTCTGCTCCCCTCAAAGCTCCAATCTCTGGGAAGCCCCAAAGCCCCCAGTTTTGCCTCACTGATGTTCTCAGTTTATTACTGGCACATCCCATTCCCAGCCCTATTCCCAAGGGATGCTTTCATCACCTTTTCCATTCCCTGTGCAAAGAGCAGAGTTTAGGGGAGCAACAGAGCAGAGGAAGAAATAAAATCCCAATTAAATTAAGAGGAACTGGCTAAAAATGCCTCATTTTTCATGCTTGGAACTCCCTGGCACTTATTTCCCAGGAAGGAACAACCCATGGCAGTTCCTCCATCACAGAATTCGCATTTTCGGTGAAATTCTGCAGCTTCACCAAGTGAAAGGATTCACAAATCCTGGCTTTATTCAAGTCCAGCCCAAGGGCTGAGCTGGATTTTATACTAGGAACTTAAATCTTTTTTTTACCTTTTACCTTTTTAATCCCAATTTTTTTACCTTTTTTTTTTTCTCCCAACTTCCAGAGCTGACGAACAGGAGGAGGAGAACAGAACGAGAACTGACAGAAAAGCTCCTTGAAGAACAAACTGTGAATTATTTTTTAATCCATGACAGCCAATTATTGAACTCCAGGAGGAGATTAATATTAAATATCCAATAAACAACAGAAAATGACCAGACCAAGGGCAGAACAACTGCTGAGCAGAGAAAACTCTGCCAGGGAACTCTACCTTCAGGTCAGTGAAGAGTAAAGAGGAGTCCTGGGAAAAACTGGAATAATTCTGTGTTCTGATCTCCCAGATCCTTTGGTTCCCTGCTCCAAACAAAACTGTGTCCCCTTCCAGGCCATCCCACATCCCTGAGGACACACTCTCTGCTCCAGGGCTTGGGGCTCAAACCCAGCTGGTAAAATCTGACAAATCTGGGGTTTTGTTGGGTTTTTTTTGGGTTGTTCCTTTTCTTTTTGCAGGGGTATTTCTGTCATTTCCTGGAGCACTCGATCTCATTCCAGCCCCGACTAATGGAGGCTGAAGTGGTTTATCCTCACAAAGGGTATCCAGGAATCCCCTCCAGGAATTCCTTTTTTCAAGAGGTAGTAATTGTGGTGAAATCAGAAAAAAAAAAGTGATTCCTCTGTGCTGCACAACGTTTCAAAACAGTTAATGGAGGGTGGAGGGCTCAGTAATGGCTCTTTTCAGTTTGTCCAACAGCTGAAATCTGAAACTTGAAAGTTCCTTTTACTGTGGCAAAAAAAAAAAAAAAAAAAAAGGTCTGGATCCATCCTGTGACTCTGGCATTGAGAATTTAGGTTAAATCATAATTATCCTCAAAAAAAAAAAAGTCTCCATCTCTCTTCCAAAGCAAGTTTCCCTTCTCCAGCTCAACCTCAAGACACAGGAATTCAACCCCGAGGAAGAAAAGAGCCTCAAAAAACAAGAGAGAAAAGGTTTCACCCCACCTGGATATCGTGGAATGGAAGAAATGGAAGGGAGGAGGCAGTTCCCAAAGTGCCACATTTTCCACACTGGTCCATCTCTGGCCTTCAAACCCCCTTCTGGCTTGGCCTTCCAGGTTGGAGGTGCCACCAACCCCGTTCCTCAGGGTGTTTTGGGAATGTCAGAGTCCGGTCCTGCCTCCTCCTTCCACCCCCTCAGAGCTGGGAGAGGGTTCACTCTGATCCTGTGGGATGAGGGGGGTTTGGATGTGGGGATACACTGCGGGGTGATGCTCTCCTGGCAGGGGTGGGATCCAGGGCAGGGATCCCATTCCATCCTCCATCCACGCCCCAGCCCGACCCTCGCAGGCTCCGCAGGCACGGCCGCTCCCGGGCTGCAAAGGGAGATGAAACGGCTCCAAAGGGCCTGGAATCACTGCAGAGGCAGGAGAAGAGGCTTGTGTAACTTCCTTTTGGGCAGAGGAGGCCTTGGATAACGTTCCTGTGCAGGAGGGAGCTCTGCCAACGTGCCAGATCCTCGGTTTTTTATGGAAGCTGAGCAGCTTCCCGAGGTCTGCCCAGTCCCTCCCTTACACCTCCCTGTGGGCAGCAACTGCTGCACCAGCTGATGCCCAGAGGGAAAACCAGTCCCTAAACCCCACAAATCACACTTCCCCAACCATCACAGAATCCTGGGATGGGTTGGGTTGGGTTGGAAGGACCTCACAGCTCATCCCATTCCCCCTGCCCCTGCCTGCTCCAGGCCCTGCCCAGTATCCCCTGGATAATTCTCCTCCCTAAAAGCCTGGCACCCCCAGGACTGGGAACGTGGTGCTGAACCTCCTTTGCCTTTTAAAAATCCCATTTAATGAAGAGGTGGATGGTGGGGGATTAAAAACCCCCGGCTCTGCAGCCCCAGCCACTCCCCAGGGAGCAGCACTCGGGGATGCTCTGCCCTCCTTCCCAGGCAAGCAGCAGTTTATTTTAGGCAAATCCATCCAGCAGCACAAACCCTCCAGGAAATCAGCAGAGATTGTTTAAATCCTTGACTCTTCAGCTCCATTTGCTGCAGATTTCTCCTTGGCTCCCAACTTGCCACGCCGTGGTTGCGGAAGGGACCGGCTTCGTCCAACTGCAGTTAAAGCGTCTGTGCTTCCTGCTTTCCCTCTGCTCCATCTCCCAAACCCCCAGTTCTTTTCTCCTCTTCTCTTCTTGCCTCTTGTTTCCCAGGAACGAACCTACAGGGATTTCCCTGTGACTTCAGAGGCCCCTTTTAACTCAGAAAAGCATCCTTGGAAAACGGGGACGTTTTTCCAGAAGCTGCACAACACAAATCCACAGAATCCAGGGATTTACCTACTAATTCTCCTGGAATTCCATTGATGAAATGTTCGTAGGAACAAGCAGCAGAGAAAGTTCCCTTATTGAGTTGTTTTCCTGCAAAAAGAGGCCACGATTCCCTCTGTCTTCCCCGGTTTCAGGTAACAGGGAATGATTTGTGAGGGATGTGGGGTCTTTGATCACTGCTGGGAGCCTGAATGTAATGGATTATAAACTGCCAAGCTCTCCCATGTCACTGAATAATGGATAAATATGGAGATGTATTCACACAAACACAGGGATAATGCACTGGGAGAGCGAGGTAGAACCAGCAGGAAAACATCCTTTTCTTCTCCCAAACAAATGAAATTGTTACTAATTCATACATCCATTCCTGCTGCCCAAACCCCTCAGGTCTGTGGTTTCCCTGTTTTTCCTCTGCAGGAGCAGGAGTGGATTTTCACACGGAGATAAACATCCCAATCCCAGCGTCGCCTCCTCCTCTCCCCCACAAAGGTGGGAGCGAGGAACACTTCAAAGGGAGAAGGGATAAACAGGAAGGATGAAATAAGGCAGCTATTCTGGGGAGAAGCAAAGCAAACTTCCAGAAGCTTTGTGAACAGCTGAGCCAAGAGGCTATTTGGGAGCTCCAGAAGGGAACCCATCCAGGGAACCCACATCCAGGGATGTTCCTTCAGCCTGGGGACTGCTGGAGGCTCCAACCCGAACATTTAAAGAGTTTACTGCATTTTTGGTAAAAATACCTTCATTTTGGTGAAAGCTCTTCCTCCAGAGAGCCAAACCTACTCAAATCTTGCACTGCTTCAAATTTAACCTCTCCAATGACCTGCAGAACAATTGGATGGTGATGGGCAAATCCCAGCCCTGGAAGTGTCCAAGACCAGGCTGGATGAACTCGGAGCAACCTGGGCTGGTGGAAGGTGTCCCTGCCCATGGCAGGGAGTGGGACAAGATCCTCCTAAATCTCCCAACCCAACCCATTCCACGATTCCATGATCTCCTAACACGTTATTGAACACATATTTAATATCTCCCTTGCCTTTTTTTTGCTGCCTCTTCACCATTTTATCCCAATTTATACCCTTCAAGCCCTGACAGATGCAGCTCCACGAGCAGAATTCCCTCCCAGGTGGGTTCTCTGGGGGGAGCTTTTTTAACCCTTTGATCAACTGGCACCAGCCCTGCCAAAAAAAACCCCTGCCAAGGTTTTCTTTCACCCTGGGGATGAAAGCCTGACAATGGAAGTGCTGATGGTCCCGTTTCCCTGCCCACATCCAGCAGGACTCACTGCCTCGTGCAGGACAGAGCCATTCCCGGTGGTTCTGCAGATTGAAAGGGAAGAGGCTTTTCAGAGCCAGCATTTTGGGTGCAGATGGGAGCGTTGGGAGCAGGCCCAGCTCAGCACCTCGCCCTCCTGCACCCCCAGAGCTCCCAGGCTCTGCATTCCAGGCTCTCCCATGGCTTCCAGGGAAGGTGGTGGTGCCTGGACACTTCCTGAAGAATCGCAGGATCCTGGGATGGTTCAGGTGGGAAGGGACCTTACAGGGTTCCACAGGGGGTGTCACTTCTGCCCTTGCTGTTTTCAGGGAAGATGGTGCTGGAGCCAAAGAATCACAGAATCCTGGGATGGGATGGGATGGGATGGGATGGGATGGGATGGGATGGGATGGGATGGGATGGGATGGGATGGGATGGGATGGGTGGGAAGGGACCTTAAAGCTCATCCAGCCCCACCCCCAGGGACACCTTCCATCAGCCCAGGTTGCTCCAAGCCCCATCCAGCCTGGCCTTGGACACTTCCAGGGGCAGCCACAGCTTCTCTGGGCCCCCTGTGGCTCACAGGGAAGGATTCCTTCCCAATCTCCCATCTCTCCCTGCCCTCTGGCAGTGGGAAGCCATTCCCTGTGTCCTGTCACTCCAGGCCCTTGTCCAAAGTCCCTCTTTCCTTACCCAAGTCCTGCCTCACTCCTGTAGCCACCTCTGTGTCAGCAGGCGTGGAACACTTGGGAATTCCAGCTTTCCAAGGATGCAGTGCATGGAACACTTGCAGAACCTGCTCTGGCCACCCAGAAACTCCAAACCCAGCCAGGAGGGAAAACAACCCAGTGTGACCTTGCCTGGAGGAACTGCTCCCACAGCTCCCAGCCGTCCTCAGCGAGGACACGGAAGCACTTCCAGCCTCCTGCTGGCTCCTGGGCCTCTTCCAGGGGATTTCCCCTCAGAGAGGCTCTGCCAAAATGGGAATGGTGGGAAGAGAAAGGAGGATTTGAAGTGCAGAGCATCAGTAACCCCTCAGGACACAGGGGCAGGAATTCCCAACATCTCTGGCACCTCCTAAAGCAGGAGCAGAACCAGCCCAGGGAGCAGAACCCTCCAAAAACGAGGGCACAAGCCAGCCAGGGGGAGCTGTTAGTCCAGTTAATTATTGACTGATCCCAAAGCCTTCCTGCCAGAGAGAAAACAAACCAGGAATGTCACCTTGTGGGAAGGACAAATTTCACCTGGTGGGAGGGACAAAGTTCACCAGGTGGGCAGCAAAGGTGTTTTTGGCTGCTGGGCAGAACTTTGCCGGTGGCAGGGCAGGGACAGGGGGCTGGCACAGCCCATAATATCCAGGCAGGTCAGCTTGGAATCCACCGTGGAATCCACCAGGAACAGGCTCTGGATTAACCAACGTTACAGCGCATTGAAGGACTTATGGAGGGAGTTACTGAGGGGGTTTAAAGCACATTTAGGGACTTATTTGAGGAATTATTGAAGGGCTTAAGAGCACATTTAATGCCTTATTTCCACAAGGCCCAAAGCAGATATCATTATTATTATTATTATTATTATTATTATTATTATTATTATTATTATTATTATATCATCATTATAAATTATTACTATCACAGCAAAGGGCTGGAATAGACACTAAAGCTGCTCAGTCCTGGTTTGTCAGGAAATGCTAAAATCCTGTTCCACACCAAATACAGAGAAAATGAAAAGATAAAATAATATAGCTTGTTAACCAGATAATATTATATCCTATATAAAGATATGTAGATATTAGATACCATATAAAATATGTATATATTATATATTAGTTTAAATGTAGAATATAAAAATATGAAATGTCTAAAGAGATGTAAAATATATCTAAAAATATATAAAAATATATTAAGGCTATTTTAAATATATACAAATATATTGGAAATATAAAAATTTTTAAAATACATAAAATATATATAATATATAAAGATACATAAATTATATGAAATTACATAAAATATATGAAAGTATAAAGATACAAAAATATATAGAAACATGTAAGATTGTATAAAAATATATATCTATAAAATAAAGTGTGGAACCAATGCCAAGAACTCCTGAGCTGCTCTTCCCTCTGGCACATCCCTGATTCCTCCATCCACACCTCCTTCCCTATTTTTCCTGCTGCAAAGTCCTTCCAAACAAATTAAAGAACAAGCTCCAGATGGGAGTGATTCCCAAAGGCCAAAAAACAAGGTTCCCAAAAAGCTGGGAATTTTTGCCAACATCATCCCTTCCTTCCCAACCTCCCTGGGATTCTTAAGCCAACCCTGAACTCTGGGATAATCGATATCCAACAGTTCCAACAGCAAAATAATCCCCATTTCCTCCTTGAAATCCCTGCCTCAGACCATCCAGCACTTCCAGGGAAACAGGAGGATGGGAATAAATCTGCTTTTCCCCCAGGATTTAATCCAGACTCCTAAATACGCAAAATTCCCACATTAAGGCTTTTTAATTTCCATCATCTTAAAACTCCATCTGCCCCTCCCAGTTCCCATCTCCAGCTGCTTCCACGAGAAGGAAGAATACCCAAATCCCTCCACTTTAAAGACAAAACCTCCCAGGAGGAGCAGATGCTGGGAACGTTGGAGAGGTTACGGATGGAAAACCCAGCAGGAAAACTTTATTCCCTGGGAGCAGGAGCGTTGCTGATGCTCTTAAACCCCACATTCCATGGGCAGTTCAGCCTGGAAAAGCCTGGGAAGGACCAGGAGTTTGACAGGTCCAGAGAACACTTGGAGAATCAGAGCAAGGGATGGGAGAGGGAACGTTCCAACCCCCTAATCCCAAGGGATTCCAGGGGTTTGTTTTCCACTCCAGCTGCTCGGAGCAGAGGCTGGACACAAAATGGATGCTTTCCCAGGAAACACCACCTGCATTCCCAAACTATCAAAAATTCATTTCCTGGAGATTCTAATTGTTCCCACAGATGCTCTCGTGGCTCATTCCAAAGGATTCAAAGAGTTCCCTGCACGGAGGGATTGGGAATGACAGCTCAGCCTCCCAAACCTCAGCCCAGCCTTGGGAATTCTGCCTGAATTCGGCAGGAAAAGCCTGGAAAATGCAATTTCCCCAGTCCAGATGGGGCCCACCAGCCCAGATTAATTCCTGGGGAGAAGCCTGGAGTTGCCTTTAATCCCGGAAAAATGCTTTGGAATTACTTGGCTGGTTCAGCAGCTTTTGTGTCTCAGTTGAACCTCTGGATTTTCCAGCTTTCTTCAGGCATTTCCCCTTTGGAGCTGGGCTTTTCCTGAAGTTGTGGGACAAACCCCAAGTACCAAAGAAACTGGTGAAGGAGAAAAATAATCCCTAAATTTTGTGTATTTGAAAATCAGAGTCGTGGGATCATAAAAATCAGGGAATTTGGCTGCGAAGGAGCTCAAAGCTCATCGAGTCCCCACCCCCTCCCCCACGGAAAAACCAAGCTCCAGTTTAATCCCTGGATTTTCCAGTATCCCAAAGCCTCCCTGCAAGTACAACAGGTTCAATCCAGCCTTTTCCATGCTCAGTCACGGATGATGAGATCCCACGTGCAAAGGAAGGGAATTACCACCTTTCCCACCTAGAACAACCCCAGCCCTGCTCTCCCGAGCTCGGGATAATTCCCATGGATGCTCCCGAGCCCTCCCACCGGAGTCACTCATGGATACCATGGAAACGCAGCTCCAGCTCCCAAAACGGAGGGAATTCCGCACTTCCCACCTCTCCCCAGGTGAGGTTCCACCTCCTCCAGCTCATTCCAAGCCCGGAACGCTGCAGGAGTTACTCGCAGTCTGAAGGAAAAGCTCTGGAAATCGGGATTGAGGCTGGAAAGCCCAAACCCCCCCACCCCGAGCTGGAGGAGCTCCCGCTTCCCGTTATCCCCCCACTCCTGGAAGCAGAGCCATGTGCAGCTGCAGCTGCGAGTCCTTCCCCGGGATCAGCATTAACCCTTTAGGGAAAGGCTGGAATCCCAGCCAGGAATTCCAGCTCACCCAAAACACGCACAGATTCCAGCCGGGAACGAGGAGGAGGAGGAGGAGGAGAAGAGGCTCCTCTCTTACCTTGGGAAAGGGAGGGCCGGGAATTCTAACGCATCTCCGGGTTTTCCAACTTCCAAAAGAGATCCCTTGGAGGTTCCCAGCGGTCTCGGTCTCCGTGTGCCTGCGGGGACGTGGGGAGAGGGACAAGAAGGGAAGATTGGAGCGCTGGAGGAGCCTCTGGAGCGGAGCGGGGCGTTCGCCTCCTTTATCCCTCAAATCCTCTTAGCAAATCCTGGCGCTTCCCAAGGCAGCCGAATCGCCAGGCTCGGCTCCTGCCCTGCAGCATCACGGCAGGCTCGGGAGCAGGGATGTCACTTCCTCCAGCAGCACATCCCGCCCAGCTCCGGAGCGAATCCCGAATCCCGAATCCCGAATCCCGGCATCTGCCCGGCCACAGCTCCCGGGAAACGCGCCGGGAAAATTCCAGCTCCCGCTCCAGCCACGGGATCCCGGCTTTGGCTCAGCCCTGACACGCCAGGGGGAGAATTCCAAGGGAAAAAAACGGAGAGGGGAAAGAAATTACAGCTGGAATTATGAACTGAGCTCCCCCGATTCCACGGCTCTGGAATTACGAACTGAGCTCCAGAGGAGATTTAACTCCTCCAGCTCCATAGCTCTGGAATTCTTATCTGAGCTCCAGAGATTTAACTCCCTCAATTCCACGCCTCTGGAATTACGAACTGAGCTCCAGAGGAGATTTAACTCCCCAAATTCCACATTTATTGACGGCCTGGTCCAGCCCCCAAATATTTCCAGAGGTTTTTCCCAGCTTTTTTATCACCGTTGCCTTTCCCTGCCCAAATCCAACAGGAACAAACCCCCTGGAGCTTTCCAGATTATTTATTCCTTTTTTTTTTTTCTTTTAATGTGGCTGAACATTCCTTAAAAAAGGAACCACCCTGACCACACGTGATCCACTGATTCCCCAGGAACCTCAATCCCATGGAATTAACTCCTAATCCAGCCTTTCAATGGGCTCTGCCCTTCCCAAGCAATCCCTCCCTGATTAACTCCCTGCATCCTTTCCTTGCTCCAATCCAATTCCCAACCTCCAATCGAACAAAATCTCCTCTGGAGATTCCAGTTTCCCTGGAACAGGCTTTGATTTCCAAGGATTCTTCACATCTCTAAGCAAACTGGATCCCACCAGAGGGGGTTTATCCAGCCACTTCAATCCCATTTATCCACTATCCAACGCCCACCTGGACCTCTGAGAACTCCACTGGAATTTTCTCCTGGAATTAACCTCAAAAACCAAATTTATTCCGACGCCACCGGAGCCCGGGTGGGATTTTTCCCTCTAATCCTCCTGCTGGAGCCTGCACTGAACAACCAGAGCAGCTCCAAGAGGAGAGCTCCCAGAGCACAGATCCCAGGTTTTGGAGCAGGAATCAGGGAATATTTCCACAGCAAAGCCCTCCAAGGTCACCCACCACCACCCCAGAGCACCCAGTGCCACATCCAGTCATTCCCTGGACACCTCCAGGGAATCCACCACCTCCTGGAGCCCATTCCAACATCCAATCACCCTTTCCCTGAGGGAATTCCTGCTGAGAATTCCTGCTGATCCTCATCCCAGCCAGCCCCACACACCCCATGGATGGTGCCACATGTCCCCACACCGTGGCTGAAGATTCCCTCTGTTTCTTCCTCTTTTAATCCCTCCCTTATTTTTTGGGAATATTCGGGAGTGATCTGCTCTTTTTCACACTCTTCAGCCTCTCCCTCCAACCTGACCCTCCTGAAGGCTCCAAAATTTCCCTGGCACCGTTTCAAGCAGCCCTAAAAACCCCAGGAGCGCTGCTCAAATCCAGCTCCTTCCCAAAAGGGACCTTCTGGAAGGCTCTTCCCACTCCAGTCCCTTCCCTGGGATCCACTGCCAACTTTTCAGAGTAACCACCAGCACTTGGGAGGTTTGACTCAAGGCACGAGTCCCACCTGGATTTGCACATTCCTCCTGGTTTGGGGCACAAAAAGGGGGAAAATGTCCCTGGGTTTTGCCAGGAGAAACCTCCAGGAGAGGGATGGAGAGCTTGGAGCAGCTCCAACAGGGAATGAGAGGGGAAAGGGCAGGAGAAGAGGCCTCGGGGCAGCTCTGAGGGTGCAAAGCTGCTCTTCCCAAATCCAGGCTGCAATCCTGCTGCTTCCAGTGCCCTGCAGGCTGAGGGGAAAGTTCCTCCCCGTTTATCCAGGGATTTTAGGAATAAATCACTCAAAGAGGGATTTTGGCCACGTTTTGCCTCTCAAGCCCATCTGCTCCACTTGGACCTTCCCCAGACTTCACTTTGGGTCCATTTTGTCCCACTTCTGAACTTCCAAAGCCATTAAATCCGTGCCCTGGGGGACGAGGAGCCTTGGCTGGAATTGCCAGGATGGGATCCGTGTCCCAGACCAGCTGGGGCTGAATCCACGTGAGCCACAGGCACGTGGTGGGTTCCAAATCCCGCAGACAAACAGCCCAAATTCCCCCTGGAACATGGAATCCTCTTCCTGGACTGAGGGTCATCCTTCCCAAAACCCCGTGGGAATAAAGGATCCTAAAAAAGCAAGGAAAGCAACGAGTCTTCCCTTTTTAAACTGTTTTTTTTTTAACATTACATTGAATTTTTGATTAAAAAAAGGATTTTTGGAGCTGCCTGGGGAAGGCAGAGCCTTTCCAGGAGCAGGGCAGGGATGTTTCCACTCTGGGAAGCTGTTCCAGGGGGAATGTGCAGAGCTGTCAGTCAGAGCAGCTGGAACCAGGGCAGACAAGGGCACAGAGCAGCCCCAGGGGACTTCCTGCACATCCTTTTTGATGCTGCAAAACTGTGCCAAGAAAATTAAAATCTTCTTGGATTTAGCTGGAATTGCCTGAGGGAAAAATCTTGGGAGAAGTGGCAGTAAAATTCGGAATTCCCTGCCCAGCTTGTCGGGAATTCTGTGGGTGTTAAAGCTCAGTGCATCCCAAGTGATGCCCAGCAGGATAATCAGGATTTGCTCCAGTGGGAAACCAGCAGGACCGGTCTGAGTCGGATTTAATGAGGGAAAAAAATGGGATTTTCCGGGTTCGTGGCTGTCCTGGAGCACAAACTGATTCACTGGAATGTCAGAAAAGGGCATTTTAAAGGAGCTGTGACAGCAGGGATTAAGTCCAAGCAAAATCCATGAGCTGTGGATGCACCTTGGAGTGGAAAAAACCCTGGATGAGAACCCAGAACTCTAAAATCCAGGTCAGGGAGAACCCAGCTGTGCCCACACTATGAAAAGGGGGAACTGACAGTTCTATTTTTCCCTGAAATCAGTTAAAAACATCTATAAAAGAGGGTTTTGGGATTAAACAAGCGGATTTAAGGGCCAAGGAGAATTTGGGATGGGTGGGAGCCTGGAAACCCCAAAACCCCAGGAGCTGTGAGAACATGGAGAGGGAAAACCTGGCAGTTCAGGGCTTGAATATTTAATTTTCCAGCACTAAGCAGATCCAATTTTGGGCTCCTGATGCTGTTCCCTTAAAAACACAGATGGAATTTGGTGCCAGGGAAATGCAGGATCACCAAAGCCTTTAAAAATTCAAACCAGTGGCTCTGCAAATGATCCTAAAGTTCCCCTTTTTCCAGCCACCAACACCACCAAAAATACAGGTTAAAAAAAAGGTATTTCGGGAAAAGACTTGAGAACCCCCCAGCACACCCTGAACTCCCAGCTCTCAGCAGGGAGCTGATCCCAATCCCACCAACAAGTGTCCCAAGGCTCTTGGTGAAGTAAAGGTGAGGGAATTCCTTACCAAATCATGGAATCTTGGAATGGTTTGGGTTGGAAGGGACCTTAAAGATGATCCCATCCTTAAAGATGATCCCATCCCACACCTTCCACCAGCCCAGGTTGCTCCAACCCGGCCTTGGACACTTCCAGGGATCCAGGGGCAGCCACAGCTTCTCTGGGAATTCCATCCCAGCCCCTCCCCACCCTCCCAGCCAGGAATTCCTTCCCAATCTCCCATCTCTCCCTGCCCTCTGGCAGTGGGAAGCCATTCCCTGTGTCCTGCCTCTCCATCCCTTGTCCCCAGTCCCTCTCCACTGTCATTTTCCTCAATAATAAAGTGTTGTTTTTCCCTAATTCCTCCCTTTTCCCGAGGAAACTGTTCCTTTAAGCCTCCAGTTCCGGGGAGGCTTCATGTGAACATTCCCGAGTGCTGCTCATCCTCAAAGCCAGGCTTTAAACAGCTCCAACACTTGGTGTTTGGAAACAAATTCCCCATCTGCCAAGGCTTTGGAATCGTTACATTCCAGGCAGGATTTGCTCTTCTCAACCCATTTCATGTTCAAGGGGGAAAAAAAAAAAAACCACCAAAACCCCACCATTTCATATTCAAGGAAAAGCTCCAGAAGGGCTTAAAAATAATCCCTTCCCTCCCTTCCCAGCTCCTCTTGGTTTCCTGGGAAGCACCACTTTGCTGTGGCAGGAGAAGGAGCACTGGGATCCACCTGGATCTTACATTTCCTCCAGGAAAACGCTGGCATTTATAAATTAATCACAGCATTCCCAAAGAACTGACCTACTTTGCTTGGCCACCAAGGATTCGCTGCATCCCAGCTCTGGAATAACCCCCCTGCCAGTGGGAGTGGGAAGGCACAGGCTGGGATTCCATGGAAAAGCGTTGCTCAGCTCTGGATGAGCCCCAAATCCCAGGGAACACAGGGAACCAGAGCCGGTGCCGGGCTCTGGCACCTCCCAGCCCCTTCTCCAGGAACATCCCCAATGGAATCACCGGATCCTGCCGGGCAGGGAAACCCTGGGATCAGGTGAGCCTCATCCAGGACTTTGCTCCTCGAGCCAATCTCTCAATCCCAATCCAAACATCCCATCCCTGGCAGTGTTCCAGGCCATGCTGGAGCAGCCTGGGGCAGTGGAAGGTTGGAACAAGAGGAGCTTTAAGGTCCCTTCCAACCCAAACCGTTCCAGGATTCCAGGATTCTGTGAGACCACACGCACAATTCCCGATTTCTCAAACTCTTCCCTGCCATTTTCCACCTTCTCAACCCAAAATTTCCCAAACCAGCTGAAGTTCAACTCCAGAACCACAAACGAGGGGGGAAGAAAAGGTGCCAGACTCGGGAGGAGACACCCATGGAAAAGCTCCTTCCCTTTGGAATGAGCAGGGAGCTTTCTTTCCAAAGGCCTCATTCCCATGCACATCATCACCTCCAGTATTCCCACCCGGACATTCCCATTTTCATCCCCGCCCAGGAGCTTCCCGTGGTTTGGGAGGGAATTCTGTGGGATCACCGCTAAGTTTCCCATGTTTGTTCATTGCTTTAATGGCCCAATTTTACTGGGGAGCGTCAGAGAATCCCAAAATGGCAACAGTGGGAAAGGGGAACATCCTCTGCCACCTCAGGGCCGCTCACAAAGCTCAGGGATGAGTCAACTCCCTTTGAATCCGGCAGGAACCGGCTCGGAAAGTTCCGACTGCGGCTCCGAGGGGAAAATTCCATCATCAAACCCCCAACACCCAAAGAACCCGTCAAAGGAACTCCACGAGAAGATTCCTTTTCATCTTCAAGCTCAATTAAAAGTCCAGGGAAATGGAGCCAATTTACTGGAACCTCCGAGAAATCCAGCTCATTATTCCCTTTCCCAGGGAACCGAGATCCGGAACAGCAGAAATAGGAGAAAAGCCCCAAAAATGAGGGGAAAAGCCCCAAAAATGAGGGGAAAAGCCCCAAAGCAGCAGCTGGAGCATCCCCTGCTCCTGCTCCCGTGGGATCACAGCCCTAAAATGGCACTTGGAGGTATTTTTCCCACATTTTTCCCTCTTTTTCCTGAAGCTGCCATCCCAAAATGCTTAAATTATTCCCTATAAAATCAAGCCTTCCTGACCTGGGAGAGCACAAAGCCATTCCAGGAGCTGGGAAAGCTGAAATAATCGTGGAAGTTCTGACCTCTCTTCGTCAAAAGCTCCGAAAAACCCCTGGATCAGCAGAATTCCCCTGACCTTGGCTTTATTTATTGATTCCCAACAGTATTCCAAGGGTCACTGCGGGGGAAATAAAGCCTTTCCCTGGACAGTTTTATCCAGGAGAAAGAAAGGGCCAAATTCCCCCCTAATTATGGGATTTCTCCCTGTTTTCCACAGGTGTGTGCCCTGGAAGGAGCTGAGTCCATCCAGTCCTGGAATGTTCTCCTCATCCCAGCCCTCACTCAGCTCTTCCCAGAATTAGTATTGTTTGGATTCTCCCCTTCCCTGGCAGGAAAAATTGGTATTATTGGAATTTCCTCCCTGCCTGGCAGGAGGATCACCAGGTTTTCTCCTCTTCCTGCTGTTCCAGAGGGAGAGAATTCCCAAAAAAAAAAAAAAAGAACGTACAGGCCACGTCTTGGAATTAAATCCCGTTCAGGACTCACTGATCCCACAGAGAATTCCCAGAGCGCCCAAACAAATCGATCCACCTGTTCCAGCAGCCACAACCTCACCTGGACTCTTCCCACAAACAGCTGGAATCACCCTGCACCTTCCAGAGGCACCTGGAAAACTCCTGCTCTCCCAGAGGGAAGTTCCAAGGCTCGGTCTGACAGCCCTGGAGCTCCCAGTGGGAAATTAAGGACCAGGACAACATTCCAAGGAACACCCTGAGCCTGGGAGAGCCTCCAGGTGGGATCTGCCATCCCTGAGGCCTCGGTGAGACACAAATCCATGGGAAGCAGCGGGATGGAGCACGGGATTCCCAGGGATTGGAGCAGCCTGGGAACAGGGAAGGTGTCCCTGCCCACGGTCCTGGGTGGGCTTTGGGGTCCTTCCCACCCGAACCATTCCAGGATTATCCCAGGAGCACACCCCGTGTCCCAGGAACACCCCCCTTCCAGGGCTGAGAAGCCCCTGGAACACCACACACCGGCATCTTCCAGGACTGGGAGCCCTCCATGATCCCCACTGACTCCCCCTGGAGTTTGGATCCCCCTGGATTGGGGGTTTTCCAGGCTGGAAGGGTCCCGGCAGTTCCTCAGCACCACAGCCGGCATTCCCACATCCCAGGGCCCCTATTCCCACATCCAACAGCTCGGATTCCTGCACCCCACATCCCATATTCCCACTGCCCATATTCCCGCATCCCCCAGCCCGTATTTTCCCAGCCCGTATTCCCGTACCCTCCAGGCTGTATTCCCACATTTCACACCTTGCATTCCCAGATCTCACAGCCCGCCTTCCTGCACCCCACGGGCCCTATTTTCCCAGTCCCTATTCCCAGTCCCCTTTATCCCCCATTCCCACGTTCCATGCCCGGCATTCCCAGCCCCTATTCCCATGCCCGGCTCTCACACCAGCCCAGCCCAGC
>NW_020956700.1:41967-69813 GCF_003031625.1 Empidonax traillii | reverse complement strand
TGTATTCCCACATTTCACACCTTGCATTCCCAGATCTCACAGCCCGCCTTCCTGCACCCCACGGGCCCTATTTTCCCAGTCCCTATTCCCAGTCCCCTTTATCCCCCATTCCCACGTTCCATGCCCGGCATTCCCAGCCCCTATTCCCATGCCCGGCTCTCACACCAGCCCAGCCCAGCCCAGCCCAGCCCAGCCCCTCCCTGCGGTCCCCCCCGCGCTGGGCGCGCCGTGGGGCCTGTCCCGGTCGGTATATCCCGGTTATCCCAGTGGATCCCGATCCATCCCGGTTATCCCGCTCGGTACCTGCCGGGCCTGTCGTGCCCCGGAACCCCCGCGCGTGGCGCCGGGATGGGGGGGGAGCGCACGGAGGGGCCGCGCCGGGCCCCGCCCCTCGAGGGGCGGCGGCCAATGGGAGCGCGCGGTGGGTGGCGCGCGCGCGGGGCGCCGGCCAATGGGAGCGCGCGGCGCCGCCGCCGTTACCGCCAGAGCGGCGCCGGGCGGGGCCGGGCCCGGCCGGGAGGAGGCAGCGACACCGGGAGCACCGGGACACACCGGGGGCGCTCCCGCCGCCGCCGCCTCCCCCCGCCCCTCGAGGATTTTCCCCGCTCTCCGCCTCCCTCTGGCCCCGCCGGGGTGAAGGGGGGGGCGGGCGCGGCCCCGGCGGCGGCCAATGGGGAGCGCGGGCGGAGGGGGCGGGGCTCCGCTGAAGGACGCGCTCCCATTGGCTGCGCGCGGCCCTGCCCGTGCCCTGGTCACGTGGGCGGCACGGAGGGGCCGCGTGACCCGAGCGGGTTAATTAACGATAATTAGCGGGGCTCGGGAGTCGAAGCGCGGCGGGAGGGGCTGGGGGCACCGCAAGGGTGGGGTCTGTGCCGCGGGGAGCGGGGGGGGGGTGTGCCCGGCCAGGAGCCGCCCCGGACCGGAGGGCGGGGCCAGGGGGAATGTCGGGAAAATTTCCGCGTGGAAAAGAGGGTTGGAATAACCTGTCCAGGGCGGGCTGGGATCCCCAGCACTGCCATGTGGCACCTGGGGACACGGCCGGGGTTGGAGTCGGTGATCCCCGAGGGCTTTTCCAGCCCCAGCCATTCCATGAGTCCAAAGGGTTCCCGAAGGACGCGGGCAATGAAACAACCCCGCGTGAACACCCGGTTAAATAAATCCGTGATTTACTGGGGACAGGGGATGGAGGGACAGCACACCGGGAATGGCTCCCGCCGCCAGAGGGCAGGGAGAGATGGGAGAGTGGGAAGGAATTCCTCTCCGGGAGGGTGGGGAGGGGCTGGGATGGAATTCCCAGAGAAACAGGACAGTGACCCAGGACCCATCTCCTCCATCCCAGATTCCTGGGATGCTGGTTCTCCCCGTCCATCCCACCGTGGGTGCTCCAGCACACCCCTCTCCACATCCCCGTGGCTCCAGGATCCCACTCTGCCATCCCACATCCCCATCCCATGTGCATCCCCCTGTTCCCAGCCCTGCTGGAGCCACTCCAGGCCCGGAGCCATCCCTGGGCAGGGCAGGGCAGGAGGGCCCTGGCTCAGAAGGTCTCCCGGGAGAAGCGGAAGCCGAAGCGCTCGCAGTGCCCCCGGATGACCTTGGCCAGGGCTGGGGAGCCACAGAAGAACACCTGGACCTTCCCCACCTGCTCCTGGGCCACCTTCCCAAACACCTGGAGCACAGGGGGAGAGGGAGGGCTGGCTGGATCCAGGGGATTGGGAGTCCTTCCCAACCCATTCCATGGCTTATGATCCCTGGGCCTGCTTAGGGCTTGGAACGAGATGATCTGTAAGGTCCTTCCCAACCCATTCCATGATTTATGATCCCTGGGCTGGATTAGGGGGTTGGAATGGGATGATCCTGGCTGCTCCTCCCACCCCAACCCATTCCATGATTTGTGACCCCGGGATGGGTCAGGGGATTGGAACGGGATGATCTTTAAGGTCCTTTCCAACCCAACCCATTCCATGATTTATGATCCCTGGGCTGGATTAGGAGGTTGGAATGGGATGATCTTTAAGGTCCTTTCCAACCCAACCCATTCCATGATTTATGATCCCTGGGCTGGATTAAGGGGTTGGAATGGGATGATCTTTAAGGTCCTTTCCAATCCATTCCATGGTTCTGTGATGCCTGGGCTGGATTAGGGGATTGGAATCTTTAAGGATCTTACGGATCTTTACTGTCCTTTCCACCCCCACCCTTTCCCTGATTCCTGATCCCTGCCTGGGCACAGCTCAGGCTCCCCGTGCCCCCCTGGCATTCCCTGTCCTGGATCTGGATGTGGCAGCTCCCCCAAAGGGGCTGTCCCTGGTGTCCCCCATCCCCCAGGACAGTTTTGGGATGTGTCCCCCATCCCTCAGGACAGTTTTGGGATGTGTCCCCCATCCCCCAGGCCAGTTTTGGGATGTGTCCCCCACCCCCCAGGCCAGTTTTGGGATGTGTCCCCGTGCCCACCTTGCCCCAGTCGGGCCGGCCGGGCTGTGTCCGGGTGCGCAGCCCGGTGATGGAATCCCGCTTTTCCTTGGCTGCCAGGAGATCCAGCGCCACCTGCAGCCCCAGGGCCTTCACGTCGCTCCTCGCCAAGGCCGACGTCATGTACAGGTGGAGTTCCAAAAACCGCCCTGGGGGGGCCAGGGGAGCCCGGCTGGCACTGCCACCCCGACCCCGCCGTGCCATGCGGGATGTCCCGGGAATGCTGGCCCTGCCTCCCGCTCACCTCCCGCCTCCAGCTCGGCCTGCTCCATCTCCAGCTTGCTCAGGAGGCTGAGGAACCACTCAAAGTGCTTCTGGTCCCGGTTTATCCAGATGAAATCCACCTGGAAGGGCAGGGCAGCCTCTGCTCCGGAGGGGGAATCCAGCCCCCCACGGCCAAACCCCCTGGGTGGGAGGGATACCCGTGGGCTCTGCACCCTCCTGCCCCACCCCAGGATCCCACATTCCCTCCCATTCCCACCTTCCTGAGGGTCATGTCCTGGTCCTGCAGCTCCTCACACCAGGAATGGTGGCAGCTGGGGCAGCTCTGCCTCCGCCGGCGGTACCTGCACACATGGATACAGCCCTTCCTGCCCTTTCCTGCCCTTCCCTGCTCCTTCCTGCCCCTTCCCTGCCCCTCCTGCCCTTCCCTGCTCCTTCCTCCCCCTTTCCTGCCCTTCCCTGCCCCAGGATGTCCCTCCCTGTCCCACTCAGACCCCACAGTCCCTTCCAGGACCCCAAGCACCTGTCCCTCCTCCCCTCTGGTGCCTGTCCATGGCCAACCTTCCTCCAGCAGGTTTCCTGCAGCCAAAATCCCCAGGGAAAAGCCTGGCACGGAGGGAGGACCCCCCTGGGGCTCTGGGAACCGAGTGCCGAGGTTGGGAGCGAGCAGGACCCCAAGGGGTGCTGAGGGACAGGTCTCCCTGGGTGAGCATCACCTGGTGCTTCCCAAATCCAGCCAGGGCCGTTGTGGGAGGTTCCCAGCTATCCAGGGACACCCTGAGCTGCAGGGACACCCCCACCTGTACATGATGCTCTGCAGGATGGAGGCGAAGGGGGTGATCCCGATGCCGGCCCCGATGAGCACGGCGTGTTCCGCCAGGAAGATCCGCCGCGTCGGGGTCCCGTAGGGCCCGTCCAGGAAGCACTGGAGAGAGAAACCTAGGGATCACGGGGATCCTGGGGGCTGGAACAACTCCCAGGCTGAGGGGAAGAGCAGGGACAGAGAGCATTGCAGGGGGAGTTTGGGGCAGTTTGATGGGAGCTCACCTTGACGCTGCAGAGCCGCCGGGTCTGACCCTGCCCGGAGGAGCCCTGTGAGGAGCAGAGAGCAGAGACACCCCCTGAACCTGCCCAGCCCCTCCTGAACCTGCCTGTTCCCGGGATTGGGGGCTCTTCCCAGCTGGGTTATCCAGCTGCACAGCCCCAGCCCTCAGTCAGACCCAGGGCCAAGCCTGTGCTCCTGGGTGACATCCCACCAACACCCACCCGCAGGGATCTGTCACCCCAGGACGCTGTCTGGATCAGAACGGGTCTGATCTTGAATAAAAAGGGAATTATCCCAATTCCCACGTGAGCTGGGGGGGGGGAATGAGGGGTTTGGAGTGACTGGGCTGGTTTCTCCAGGTTGCTCCTGGCTGTGGATGGGGCAGAGCCCCCTCCCTGCCCCAGGCCGGGCTCGGTGCTCACCCCCCTCTCCGGGTCCTGTGCCGAGGCAGCGGCTCTGAACGCCATCAGCTGCACAGATCCATCCCTGCCAGAGGCCACCGAGCCTCTGCCCCAGCCCTGCTGGAAAACAAAGGGCAGGAATCACTGCTGGGACGTCCCAGGGGGCTGTGTCCCTCCAGCAGGGTGGTGGGACACAGAATCCCCCAGGGCTGGGCAAGGTCCGTGCAGGGAATGTGCATCCCAAGGGATAACCCGGCACCCATCCCAGTGACTGGGGTGGTCCCAAGGGATCCACTCCACATCCAGCCTGGACCTGTGTGTGCTGCTTTGCTGTGTTTGCCCAGAGCTGATCCCAGTCCCACCCACCTGTGCCCAGCTCAGGCTCCTCCCGGGCTGTTCCGGCTCTGGGCTGGGTGATTCCAGCTGCTGGAAGTACTCGTACAGCCTGTTGGTCCACTGGCCCAGAGACCTGATGTGCAGCCACAGGGTCTCTGTGGGATGGAACAGAGTAGAGGATGCTCAAAATCTTGGAATGCTTTGAGCTGGATGGGACCTTAAAGCCCATCCAGTGCCACCCCCTGCCACAGTCAGGGACACCTTCCACTGGGCCAGGTTACTCCGGGCTGGCAAAACATCACCCTGGTGAGGCAAAACATCATCCCAGGGATGGGAAACCGGGAGGGCTGTGCTCCCACCTGGCTGCTCAGGGGCGCTGCTGATGGAGAAGGGGTGCCACTCGTAGGAGGCGATGGCCGGCACGTTCAGGTACACGTAGTCCCCGGGTTTGAAGTGGAAAGACGGAGGTCTCTGGATCACCAGGTGAGTCACCTGGAGCAGGAGGGAAGCAGGAAAGCTGGAGCATCCAGAGAGCACTGGCTGGACTCCCCAGGGGGTGTTCCTCCAGCTGGACCCTCGAGTTGTCTCTCCCAGTTTCAGCAGTGGCTGACAAGAGGTGGGCTCTGGGGTTGGACCTAAAAGGGGGTTTATTGCCCTGTTCTCTGCCCACTTGGTATTGAACAACAGTCCCAGGTCAGGCTGGACTCAAACAGGCTTTTTGGGAAAACTGAGAGTCTGGGCAGTTTTCACTTTGGCTCCAGTTGTTCCACAATTTTGGGTATTTTTGAACTTGAAAAATCAGCAAAAATTCTCAATTAAATAAACAAGGGCTCAAAAATGAAGAAATCGCTTTCACCTCTCCCTGCCAACCTAAACCACCCAACCCCCCCCAGTTTTCCATATAAACTACTGGTTTATTCCATCATTCCCACTCTCCCCAGAGGAGCTCTGGGGGCTCTGGGTGCACACCTTGGAGGGGAGCAGATTGACCTCCACGATGTGCAGCCCCCCCGCCCGGCGCCAGGCCCAGCCCAGAACCTTCTCCAGCACAAACAGGGAGCCAGGAACCACGAACCACTTCCAGAAGTGGGGACCGTGGAGGATGAGGAGGGTCCAGACGGAGATGTAGGAGAGGTGGGTCCAGTAGAAAACCTGTGGGCAGGGAATGGGGGCACGGGGAATGTGAGTGGAACGTGGTGGAGCCAAACAGTGCCTCGTGGTGAGGCTGTGCCAGGGCATCCCGGGGGGAAAGGCAAATGAATCATGGAATGTTCTGTGTGGGAAGGGAGCTTAAACATTAGCCAGGTCCTGGATGGGCAGGGACACCTTCCACTATTCCAGGTTGCTCCAAGCCCCGTCCAACCTGGCCTGGGACACTTCCAGGGATCCAGGGGCAGCCACAGCTTCTCTGGGCAACCTGTGCCAGGGCCTGCCCACCCTCACAGGGAAGGATTCCTTCCCAATATCCCATCCAACCCCACCCTCTGCCAGTGGGAAGCCATCCCCTGTTGTCCCACCTCCCCTCTTGTCCCATCAGGGAAGAAAAGCCCAGAAACCCCCAAACTGCAAATCCGGGCAGTGTCCAGGGGGTGTTGGGGGCACTGCACCAGCCCAGCTCTCCCTCCCCACGGGGCAGGACCTGGATGGGCACCCACCCCCCCAGGGGCCCCTCCCCCTGGTGCCCTCACCCACCCGCGGGCACCCCTGGGGTGTTCCCGTGTCCCACCTCGAAGTGGCCGCGGCGCCGGACGCAGGGGCTGGAGAAGGTGCCCATGGCGAGGAGCAGAACCAGCAGTGCCAGCCCGGTCTGGGGGGCTGTGCCGGCCACGCCGCCCCCCCCGGGCCGCGCCCACAGCAGCGACTCGGACAGGGCAGGGCCCCCGTCCCGCTGTGCCAGCCGGGCTGGGGGCACACACACACACAGTGGCACCAGTTTCGCCTGGGCACGGTGGAAATGCCCCGTTCCCCCTCTCCTGACCCCGTCCCCGGGCTCGGTGTCGTGTCCCGGGGGGTTTTTGGCACCAGGGCATCGTGTGCCGGGGGGATCGTGCAGGACAGTGGGCAGGGGGTGACGGGATGGGGGGTGCAGGGCTGTGGGGTGCAGGGCTGTGGGTGCAGGGCTGTGGGGTGCAGGGCTGTGGGGTGCAGGGCTATGGGTGCCAGACTCCAGCCGGGAGCAGCACGGGAGCCCTTTGGCTGCCGGGCTGGGAACCACTAGAGGGGGATCACAGACTGTGCCGCGCCCGCGGCTGCAGCTCCTGCCCACACCCTGCCCGTGCCCTACCCGTGCCCTCGCAGCCCCCTTCGGCATGGGCATCCCCCTCTCCAGGGCTGGCATCCCCCTCCTGGGACACGAGCGTTCCCCCCGAACACAAGCCTCCCTCCCCTGGGACATCTGCATCCCTCTGGGACATCTGCATCCCCCCCCAACACGAGCATCCCCCGGGACACTTATCCCTGGGATACCTGCATCCCCCCCCGGGACAGGAGCACCCCGACCCCCCCTCCGTGGCTGAGGTGCCCCCCCCCTTCCCCCGCAGCGCTGGCACTCACCGAGGTTGGCGATGTGTGCGGCGCTGTGAGCCGCCCCCAGGGCCAGCACCACGCACCCCACGAGCTGGTGGCACTGCACGTGCTGGTCCAGGGGCAGCGCCTCGGCCACGGCGGTGGAGCGGAGCCAGGACAGGCAGCGCCGCAGCATCGGCACCTGCGGGCAGGGGGGCAAAGGGAGGGAGGGAGGGGTGTTGGGGGCACGTGGAGATAGAGGGGGAGGGGGCAAAGAGAGGTGCCAGGGGAAAATTGGGCACCCCAGGGGCGCTTGGAGGTGATGGGGGGCAATGGGAGATGCTGGGAGGCAGTCGGGGATAGCAGGGGGCAACGGGAGATGTTTGGGGTAACTGGAGATGCCAGAGGGTAAGGGGAGATATTTGGGGTAACTGGAGATGCCAGGGGCAGCTGGAAGTGGCGAAGGCAATGGGAAATATTGGGGGGCAATAGGAGATACTGGGGAGCAATGGGAGATACCGGGGGACAACGGGAGATGTTGGGGTTGCGGGAGGTGCCAGGGGCCAAGGGGAGGGGCTGGAGGCAACGGGAGACACGAGGGGCAGACGGAGATGCTGGGGGGCAACTGGAAATGTTGGGGGCAACGTCCCTCCGGGACTCCCAGCAGACAGACCCCCATCCCTCTGGTGTCCCTCACCCCCCCGTGCCCCCGCACTCACAGCGAGGAGGGCGCAGTCCAGGTTGAGTCCCTGCCCGCAGCCCCGGGCCACCATGAGCGCGGGGCCGAGCCCGCGGTGCCGCAGGGCCGCCAGGGTGAACAGCAGCAGGTTGAGGGCGGTGAAGCACCCCAGGCAGCCCAGCTGGCCCCGGTGGTTGTGCCAGTAGCCCCGGGACAGGCAGCGCGGGCGGGGCCGCTCCGGGGGCACCGGGGGCTTCAGCCAACTGGCGGCACTGGGAGAACAGGGGCGGAGCTGCCTTCCCGGGAAGGGGGAGCTGGACAGGCGTGTGCCAGGGCTGGCACCAGCGCGGGGGCACCCCTGCACCCACCCCAGCATCCAGTGTGGCATCAGCCCTGCATCCATCCCAGCATCTGATGTGGCACCATCCCTGCATCCATTCCAGCACCTATCCCTGCATCCCAGCCCAGCATCCAGTGTGGCATCAGCCCTGCATCCATCCCAGCACCTATCCCTGCATCCCAGCCCAGCATCCAGGGTGGCATCAGCCCTGCATCCATCCCAGGCTGTCCCTGTATCCATCCCAGACCATCCCTGTATCCATCCCAGGCCGTCCCTGCATCTGAACCCCACACTCAGCATGGCATCATCCCTGCATCCATCCCCACATCCAAGACCAGCACCCAGCTTGGCATCATTCCTGCACCCATCCCAGCACCCATCCCAACATCCAGACCCCCATCCCAACACCATCCCTGCAGCCAAGCCCAAGGCTCCCAAGTCTCTCCCAGTGCCAGCCAAGCCCTGCCCAGTGTGGGCACCCCCCAAGAGCCTCGACAGGAGCACAAATCCCCCAGGCAGGAGGAGAAAGGTGCTCCAGGGGGCAACCCCAGCTGGAGGGTCCCACCTGATGGTCAGGTTCTCCATGAGCTCTGGGAAGGCCTCCAGCTGCTCCCGGAGCTCGGGGAAGGTGATGGAGCCGCTGTGGTCCCTGTCAGCCGCCTCCAGCAGGGCCCTGGTGAGGTCCCCCAGGCGCTCCTCGGGCAGGGACACGGAGCTCTCCCGCAGGCACCAGCGCAGCACCAGCTGCAGCTCGTCTGCCTCGATGGAGCCGCTGCCTGGGGGGGCAGGTTGGACACTGGGGAAAATTCCTTCGTGGAAAGGGTGGTTGGGTGTTGGAACAACCTGCCCAGGGCAGGGCTGGAGTCCCCATCCCTGGAGGGGTTTAAAAGCCCTGTGGTTGTGGCACTTGGGGGCACGGTTAGTGGTGGCCTTGGCAGTGCTGGGGGAGCTTGGACTCGATCTCAATGGGCTTTTCCAACCTCGCTGATCCTACAGGTCCATGAACCCGGGATGGGGAGTTGGTGTTTGAGCAGAGCAGAGCCCCCTCCTCTCCATGGCTGAGGGTGAAAGCACTCCATGGGGATTCCCAACACGTGGCCAATTTAATTGTTGCCTTTCAGGTGGAATTTTGATGTTTTCCCCATGGAATGATGATCCCAGACCGACACGGACCTCCAATGGAGCTCCAGCACTGCAGCCCCCCTGCCAGCCCCTCCCACCTCCCAAACCCCCACCTGATCCCAAAACACACAGCTCAGCCTGTTTGCCCTCGTCTCACCATCCACGTCGTAGACCTGGAAGAGGAAGCTCAGCTTGTCCCGCTGGTCCCCGTGCACGAGCAGCCTCAGGGCCCTCAGCAGCTCCTCCAGGCTGATGGTGCCGCTGCCGTCGGCGTCGAACAGAGCGAAGAACCTCTCGGCAAAGAAGGACTGTGGGAGCAGGGTGGGAGCTGGGGTGACCCCACACCGTGGGATCGTGGAACGCCTGGCTTGGAAGGACCGAAAAGCTCATCTTGTTCCACCCACTCTCATGGGCAGGGACACCTCCCACTGCACCAGGTCGCCCCAGCCTGGCCTTGGGCACTTGCAGGGATCCAGGGGCAGCCACAGCTTCTCTGGGAATTTCATTATCCCATCTAACCCTGCCCTCTGGCACCTCATTCCAAACCCCTGCCATGGGCAGAGACACCTTCCCCCAGAGCAGGCTTTGTAACCACACTGCGTGGGGTAAATGAGGAGACCTTTAAGGTCCTTCCATCCCAAACCACTCCAGGATTCTCCGACTCCATGAACACCACACAGTCCCACTTTTAAGCTGGATTTTCCCTCAGTCCCCTCCTGGAGCAGAGCTGGCTGCTGTCCTGTGGAAGGACCCCTCACCTCCTTCACTTGCAGGGCACTTTTGAACTCCTCCAGGCTGATTTCCTTGTCCTTCCCAGCGATGCTCCCGAACTGTTTCGTCACCCAGCGCAGCCACTCGGCATCCTCTGCCGTGCCCATGGCGCTGGACCTGCGGGAGGCAACATTCCAGGCCCTGCTTCCCTCCAAATCCACCCTGCCACTGCTCCTGCCCTGCTTCCAGAACCTTCAGCCTCGTGCTGCCGAGCAGAGCAGGGGCTGCTCTCTGGGAATGGGTCAGTCTGGGAAACTGGGCTCTCCAGCCCCGGATTTCCCTGATTTTGAGAGCCCACTTTCCCAGACTGGCCCATTCCCAGAGTCCTTCAGCTCCCAGGGACAGTGAGGTGCTGTTCCTCTGCCCACCTGGGCTGGAAGGAGGGTGATGGCAGCAAGGTTTTGAGGTTTGGGGCTTCCTTTTGCCAGCAAAACCAGAGCAGGGAGATGGGAATCTTGGTTCTCTCTAAGTGCTCATCCCTCTCTCTCCTTCCCTCTCCTCCCTGGATTGTCCTCTCCTCCCTCCCGGTCAGTCTCTGCCTTCCCAGCCTCTGCCCCCCCTCCATCTCCTTTTCCAGACCCCCATGATTCCTCAAATCCCCCATGCTCACATCAGATCCAGCAGCAGCCCCCCAGCATCCCAAATTCCTGCAGGATCTCGTTATCTTGGGAAAATCCCCGTGGAGCTGCCCCGTTCAATGAGCCCTTTTCCAGCTCCAGAGGTGTGACCCAACCCCTCCTGCTCACCCCAAACTGCTCCTGGGACACCAAAGGGGCCCTGGCAGAGGGACACGGTGTTCCCAAGGCCAGCAGGCAGGGATGGATGGGATTTGGGATGTACAGCTGGCACCAGGCACGAGCTCCAGCTCACACTGCTCACTCCCTGCCCTCTCCCACCTCATTCCCGTTGTCCCTCCCGTCCCACAATCGCACACCAAGCCCATCCTGCCTCTTCCAGCTGATCCCAGCTCTTGGATGTTCCTCCTGCAACCTCCTGGAGTTCCTATTCCTCTCCCCACCGAGCCCCCTGCCCTCGGGAAGCGCGTCCTGCCAAGCCCACAAAGCCGGGGATTCAGCGGCCCCTCCGGCCCCATTCACGGCCCGTCAGGAACACACGGGGAAGTGTCTTTTCCATACTGCCACCTTTATTCCTTCCTGAACAAATCCTGCTTGTGCAGCTCTAAACTGGGACTCCTCTGGGGGAGGAGGTTGCCATGGGAATGTCAGGACCAGAAACCAGGTAGTAAAACATTCCTGCTCCGCTGCCACTGCCACGGAGCGCCGGGCAGGGAAGGCAGGAGAGGCTTCTCCAGAGAGGCAGAGCTGGAGCTGAGGCGGCTGATCCCGGCTGGAAAACTCGATCCTGGCTGGAAAACTCCCTCCCTCTCCCTGCCTGCTTGTTTGCTGGGAAGCTGGCTGAGCCTTGTAGCAGATTCCCCCCCTGGATGCACGGGAAGGGCAGGGATGGCTCCCCATGGACACACTGCCCAGGGAGCAGGATCTGAACTGCCCTGATTGATCCCAGAGGATCCTGGAGTGGGTTGGGCTGGGAGGGACCTTAAACATTAGCCAGGTCTTGGATGGGCAGGGACACCTTCCACCAGCCCAGGCTGCTCCAAGCCCCGTCCAACCTGGCCTTGAACAATCCCAGGGATCCAGGGGCAGCCACAGCATCTCTGGGAATTCTATTCCAGGGCCTGCCCACCCTCCCAGCCAGGAATTCCTTCCCAATCTCCCATCCATCCCTGCCCTCTGGCAGTGGAAGCCATTCCCTGTGTCCTGTCCCTCCATCCCTTGTCCCCAGTCCCTCTCCAGCTCTCCTGGAGCCCCTTTAGACCCTGCAAGGGGCTCTCAGGTCTCCCTGGATCCTTCTCCTCTCCAGGTGAACCCAACAATCCAAGGTCATGGAATTATTTACTTGGGAAATAACGGAGAGAGTAAAAGGTGAATAACCTTGGGGTGTGTGCTGGATCTGATGGACACGACCCCCTCTGTCCTCAGGGTGCTCCCACCACACTGGGGATCTAAAACAAAACAGAAATAAAGAAATAGAATAGAAATCAATAAATAGAAATCAATAAATTAAAATTGAAATCAAGAAATAAAATAAAAATCGATACATAGAATAGAAATCAATACATAAAGTAGAAATCAATTGCTAAAATGACTTAAAATCTAAATAGTCTCAGAACTGTCTAAACAATTCTTCCCCAGGACAGTCTGGTGTCTCTCTCACATTAAAAACACCCCCAAACCCATCAGGATTTGAGGGCTCTGCTCCATCTCATCCCTTCAAATAAATTAAAAAATTATCACTATTTAATCCCACAAACTGCACTCAACAATAATTTAATTATGTTTTAATATTTAAATTATACGGGAAGTGGCAAAACCATCTCTAGGTTGAAATTATAGGAAAAGTTGGCAAAAAAAACTATTTTTGAAGGGTAAGTTACTACAACACCCTTAATATTTAAACTCACCTTAAATCAGGTCTTTGATACTTTTCCTTCCCAGTTATTCCAGGAGCTGCTCCTCCTTTGGCCTTGGGTCTCAATGAAAGGATTTTTCCCAAAGTGAGGTGCCAGGGACACGGGGCCCCTTTTAAAGGTCTGAGTTGTCCCCATTAAAGCTTTTCATGTCAAATAACACACAAAAAAAGGGACTTCTCAGATCTGCTGAGCAGCACCTGGACGTGACACTTCTGTGATTCCCCAGTTATGGCACAAAGAGGGGTGAGAAAGATGTTTTTTTTTTTTTTTTCATTAAATATTCAATTTAAATTTCATATTTATTAAATAAATATTAAATATTAAATCGATTTTCTTTACTTGATACTAAAATACCCAGATTTTGCACGTTGTGCTTCTCTGAACATAATCATGAAATTATTATAATGATTCATCACGAAATTAATTAATCATTAAGTGATTATAATTATATTGCATGGAAATATATTTAATTATTTGGTGGAGATATTAATTGGGATATTTACCATTCCTTTTTTTTTTTTTCATTTTTTTTTTTAAGAACACTCCTCAAAGCTCTCCCTCAATCCATTCATCACCTGCTCAAGAGCCTTGTTTTGGAGCAGCAGTTGGAAGTGGCAAGGCTGGTTCCCCATCTGGGTCACTTTGGGATGGTGGGAGTGGAGAAGGAGGAGATTTTTCTGAGCAGGAATCTCAGGAGGGGAGGGAGGAGGATCCCCCATCAGCCGTCAAACACCAGCCCCAGCTTCAATCACATCAGGCCTTGCAGCTCCTGGGACTGATGGGATCCATCATCACCATCACACTGAATTTGTGAGGTTCAAATTCAGTCAAACTCCTAAAAAAAAAAAACCCTGGGGTGGAAGGAGGTGAATTTATCCAAGCATTTGGCTTGGAAGGCCTGGAAAAGCCCAAGTCAAAGCTCCTGTTTTTAGTAAAGAGGCAACAGGATCAGTCCAAGGAAAAAATCCCAGTAGGAAGGAGTGTCCAAGGCCAGTTTGGACGGGGCTTGGAGCAACCTGGGCTAGTGGAAGGTGTCCCTGCCCATGCAAGGAGGGGGAATGAGATGAGTTTTAAGGTCCCTTCCCACCCAAACCATCCCATGATTTGTGAATATATTCTTTCCAATACTCACAACTCATAAATTTCCTGCTCCACCAGCACCGTGTGGGGGAGAAAACGGGCTCTCTCAAGCTGAAAAACATCAAAATCCAACTTGCAAATGAACATTTTTTTAACAGGGTATTTCGTTTGCACTTTGCCTTCCCACCTTTTTCTTCTAGTGGGGGGAAAAATGAGAGCAGGTAGATTTGAAACGTCTCCTCGCTCTGCAAGCTGGGATGCAAGGAATACGTGCCCAAAATTCCCTGTTTTGGAATAGGAATTAACGTGCATTCAGGCCTGAAAGCCTCACAGGTGGCCCTACGTGATATTCTTGTATCAGTGGATAAAGAGGAATAAATAACTGTCTGTATTAAAGGTTCCACTGGCAAGTTTTTAAACGGAATTCATACAAGTCTTTCCATACTGGGAACCTCTTGGGAACCTCCCACAGCTGACCCCTCATCCCAGGGTAATTCCTGAGATGGAGCCAGAGCTGCTTACCCCACCATTTCCTTCTCTGTTCAAGAGAATTCCAAAGCCATTTCCCATCCTCATCCTGCTTTTTAAAGGGGTTGTCCTGCTCAACTTTTCCTTTAGGAAATAAAAGGCTGAATTGGAGGTGGCTGCAGCCTGGAGCCAGCTGAGGGGGATTTGATGCAGCACTTCCAGCTACAGCTCCTCATCCAGGGCCTCTGGCTAAGCAGGATCCTGGAGGAACCCCCAGCTGGGAAGTGGATTGTCCCAGTTAAATCAGAGAGCCCGTCAGGAATTGGTAAATGGACGCTGGGACTGGAACGGTTACACGAGATAACGAGGAATGGACCCAGGAATGAATTCCCTGGCACTTAAACACGACCTGGAATAGTTCTCTTCACAGGCCACGGACTCCCAGAGCACTGCCCAACACCACAGACTCCCAGAGCACTCCCATCACCCTTTGGATGCTCCGGGAAAAACATCCCCACTCTCCCCTCCACCTCTTCCCACCTCCCGGAGCCTTTTCCACGCCCCTCGAGGGGACAGAGACACGGCAAAATTCCACAGAGGGGCCAAAAACACCTCACTGGGAAAAATCAGCCACGCAAATATCCCCCCCTGCAAGGGGAGGGAAGGTGCTCCCAGGAGGATTCCTGCCCAACAGGCTCCCTGGATTCAGCCAGAAGAGCGAGCACATCCCAGGCCCGGCTGCTCCCGGTGCCGGAGGGAAAAGGGAATGGGAACGTTTCTATCCAAAGAGCAGCGGGAAGGAGAGCCAGGAGATGTCAGCAGCAACAACAAGGGGGGGGGGGGGAAAATATCCAAAGGCAGGCTGTGGGCACTGGGAGGGCTGGAAATCCGCAGTGAATCCGGGCTGTGCAGGCGCAGAGCTGCTCCCACCAGAGCTATTCCTGGCCCTGGGAAGGAATCCTCCAGAGGGAGGCACAACATTGGGGAAAGGAGGGGTTTTTTTTTTCCTCCTTTCAGCCCGATTGCATCAAAAGACCAAGGGAACACGAGCTTGGCGTCGTTAAGGGGGGAATTTTGGGAGGGGGAAGGAGCAAACAAAGGTTTGCACGGAGAGGGAGAAGCGCAGCAAAGGCAGCGAGGGGGGAGCTGCTCCCCTGGGAGCTGCGGGGAGAGACATTTCCACCTGTCAGAGGGATCTGGGGAAAGCCAGGAGGGCTTTAGGGATGAGAGGGAGAGCAGCCAAAGGGGCTGAGGGAGAAGGGGGTCACCCCACAAGGTCACGGAGCCGTTGGAATCAGCACTTCCCAGTTCCTGCCCGGCCACCAGATACAGAAAGACCGTAAATATTTAATTACATCCGTGGCATCACTGTTTGTGCAGGGCAGGAGTGAAATCCTGGGAAAGGGGGAGGTTATTTTAGGCCCTATCAGAAGGAAATCCCAGGGGGAAATTGCTTTCCACCCCCAAATTACGACCAAATTCGTGATATCCAGAATTTATTATCCACAGTTTGACAGGACACTTTAAACATGTTATTACAGCTGTGATATCCCACTCTGCAGCTGGTTATGGAGGTGATAGTCCCACAAAAATCAAGGGACAGGCACATGTGAAAACAGGATTTCTGTTCCAGGATCTGTCTGGTTTGTTTTTGAAAGCAAAAATTACCTGAATTAGGAGGAAAAGCGTAAAATGAGGTGGGAAAGGCACACCAGAACAGGCTGTCTTTTCCCAGGGAAAAAGAGGAAAAGGGAAAGAGAAGAAACAGGAAAAAAAGAAAAAAATTCTCAAGATTTTACCTTTTTTTTTCCCCCAAAACATCAAACATATAATTCAAACAAACAAACAAACAAACAAACAAACAGATGCTTTGATAGGAAACCTTTTCCAAAACATTTCTGCCCATTCCAGTTTCGTCCCTAAACTGAATCGGTGGGAGTTCAATCCCAATCCAAATCACTGAGAACTTGGTTCTAGACCAAATCAGAGAGAACCTGATCCCAGTTCAAATCAGTGAGTTTGATACCAAACAGAAATCAGGGAGGACTTGATCCTAGATTAAATCAGGGATAACTTGGTCCTTAAACCAAATCAGTGAGAACTTGGTCCCAATCCAAATCAGGGAGAATTTGATCCCAGTTCAAATCAGTGAGATCCCAAATTAAATCAGTGATAACTTGGTCCCAAATTCAATCAGTGTCAACTGATCCCAATCCAGATCAGCGAGTCCTCGATCCCAAGAGGTTCCATCCCCAGCAAAGCTCTTGGAGTCTTGGCTCCACCCAGACTGCATTCCCCTCCAGTTAAATTCCCCGGGCTCTGACCCCCCTCCCAGCTGAGTTTTAGCCCAGCCAAAAGGTGGCTCATCCCTTTAAAAGCCGTCCCGTTGCAGATGGATCAGCTCTGACACTACCATCACGTGGAAGCTGCAGCAGGAGCACAGCACAATTCCCAGGGGCTGGAGGGAGCTGGTGCAGGGCTCCTGGAATGGGAAAGCAGAGGGAACAGGCTGATGTGGATGTTTGATGCTGGGAATGTCCTGTTCCCTCTGCGTGTGGAGGGCAGGGAGCTCAGGGAATGGATAGGGGGGGTCCTGGAGCCCCTTGCAGGGTCTAAAGGGACTCCAGGAGAGCTGGAGAGGGACTGGGGGACAAGGGATGGAGGGACAGGACACAGGGAATGGCTTCCCACTGCCAGAGGGCAGGGACAGATGGGATACTGGGAAGTAACTCCTGTCAGTGAGAGTGGGGAGGCCCTGGAATAGAATTCCCAGAGAAGCTGTGGCTGCCCCTGGATCCCTGGAAGTGTCCCAGACCAGGCTGGAGCAGCCTGGGCTGCTGGAAGGTGTCCTTGCCTGTGGCAGGGATGATCTCCAAGGCCCCTCCTAAGCCCAACCATTCCAGGATCCCATGCTTCGTGGAGCACATCCCATCTTTAACCGCTATCAGCACAAGGGTTTATCCCTGCACCCACACAAATAAACCACGTTTGTTTGGAAACAAATAAAGGCAATTCCCAGGCCCTGTGCCTCTCAGGGTAATTATATCAGCACACACTCTCTGCTCCACTTCCTGAAATCACTTCACTGCTAGGCTTGAACGACTCCCTAATTGTGCCCAAAGCAGCTCCACATTTGACAAACATATGCCTGACATTTTCCAAGTGCGAGTAAAGAGTGTGTTCAGACGAGCCCCTCGGAGATCTCAGCTCTAAATTAGGAAATCCCAGCTAACAGGAACGTGGAGATGCCATGAAGGGCCAGGGAAGGCTTTCAGGCCTCCACCAGTTTGAGATTCCCTGCAGCTCTCCCTGGCTTCGGTGTCACTGAGGGGTCTGTGCTGATAAACGCAAGGATTTGGGGGGAAACAACTCATGTTTGGGGGTTCTTCGTTTTTCTGGGACACAGGGAGCTCATAGGCAGGCAGGAATTCCCCCCCACACAGGGGGGTCTCCTCCCTAATCCTGGGAATTGTACAAACTACGCTCCTGGAGAACCTGCTTTGGCCAACACCGAGGGGGAAAAGTGGAAGAATGGAACAAAGATCCCAGAACTGTGACAGGAGAGGGGACACAGACACCCAGTACCTGGCAGGGCTGCCAAAGCCAGGCTTTTCCTGAAGGACAGGCTGGTCCCACGCTCCCAAAGGATGCTGTGGCTCTGCAGGTGTCCTGGAGGGTCTTCTCTCCTCAAAAATATCTGGCTTAAAGCATTCCTGGGGTTTGGACCCCCCCCGTCACCTCGTGGTGGAAAAAAGCTGGATAGAACATCCTCTGTTGAAAGGGAGCTTTGGGAGCACCTGTGGGAAGTCAAAACCTGGGTCATGGGATAGTTTGGATTGGAGCTCATCCCATCCCACCCCCTGCCACGGGCAGGGACACCTCCCACCAGCCCAGGCTGCTCCAGCCTGGCCTGGGACACTTCCAGGGATCCAGGGGCAGCAACAGCTTCTCTGGGAATTCTATTCCAGGGCCTGCCCACTCTCATAGACAGGAGTTACTTCCCAATCTCCCATCTCTCCCTGCCCTCTGGCAGTGGGAAGCCATTCCCTGTGTCCTGTCCCTCCATGCCTTGTCCCCAGTCCCTCTCCAGCTCTCCTGGAGCCCCTTTAGGCCCTGCAAGGGGCTCCAAGGTCTCTAAACCTTGACACAGTCCTGGACAGCCTGTCCCTGCTTCAGCAGAGCTGCTGGAATAGCTGATCCCAAGTTGATCCCAAGTGATCCAAACCCTTCCAACTACAATGCTGCTGCCACGAGTCCTGTCACCGAGCTTTGTGCAATTCCCAAACACCTGGAAGTCTCTGGACAACACAAGAACCCCATGGAACCCACCCAGAGCTGAAGGGAAAGCCAGGCAGCTCCAAGGAAACATTTCCAACGGATTCCCTTGGGGGAAAGGCTCAAAAAGGTGGGGGGGGGGGGTGCTGGGGACTTTTTTTTCCCCCAGGTTGTGAATTCTCCTGTCGAATCCATCAGCAGCCACACGTTGTTTAAAAGGAAAAGGCTGTTCCTGCCTGCTGAGCTCTTCCTCTGGCTGCTGAGGGCTCCTCTCCTGGGGGTGCCACGCTCAGGATCCGAGAGCAGAACTCACTCTGCAAAGGAAATTGCTTTACTACAGGTGGCTCCAAATTATCTGCTTTCTATTTATGTTCATTAACTCAAATACCTGGGGAGAGGGATGGTGCTTGAGACTTGGCATCCTTGCCTTTTTCCAGCCAGGCTTTCCTGAGCTGCCACCTCCCCCTCCTACAGGGGATCCACGGACAAAGAAATAGAAAATAAATATTAAAAAAAATTAATGAGAGATAGATTTCTTTTCCACCCTGCTTTTTAGGCACGATGGAGGATGGTTTTGAGGCAAATGACATTCCAAACCAGCTCTCCCCGCTCTGCTCCATGCAGGAACAGCAGCTTTCGGAGCAATATGCTGAGAAACCATCGCTCACGGAGAAATGGGAGCTGGGAATAACACAAACCGGGAAGAAAACGATTTTAGAAGGGACAAAACCATCCCCAAAGTTTCCTCCTTAGCCGATTTCAATCCCCCCCCAGCCCCAAGGGCTGCCTCTCACCCAGCTCCAGGTTATCACAGAGGCAGAGAATTGGCTCTGGCCCCGTGCGGGTACCAGAACATCTGAGGGGATATTAGGGAAATGATCCCATTTTATTCAGCAGCCCCATTTGAATGTTCCAAGGGAACTCCTGCCTCCCAGTCCCACCAGTTCTCCCGGAATCCCCGCCCCGGGAACCTGCTGGGCGAGGTGTTGAGTGACACCCCCTTTTCCCAATGACCCGCTGGCTCCGGACTGGATCCTCGGCATTCCTGGGCAGCTGCTCCCGAGGGCGTTCCCCGGGGATTCCAGGAGCTTCCCCGGCTGTTCCATCCAGCCCGGGAACCCCTTTTGGGGACACGGAGCTCAGTGCTCCACATAAACCCTGCCAGACTCTGCCCCCATCTCAGGGCTCTGGATCCTCGCTCCTGGCATTCCCGACATTTTTTGCCTCTGTCTCCCCCCGCCCAAAAAAAGAAGCATCAGGGACATAGAAAACTTTGTGAAAGACGATTCTGAATAATAGAACTTTGGGATTTCCTAACAAAACGTTAAATAATGGAGATCACGGGGCACTGACACAAAGCGATTTCAATCCAAAAACCTCAGGAACGGATTTACATAAAATAATGTTAAAGACACCCAGAAACGCCTTTCTCTTATGCAAATTCCACAGAATACAACCCCTTCCTGGTCCAAGCCCGCGTGCAGGACAATTTTTACCTTATTATTTAATCCCACTGCTCAAAATCGAGTCGAACTAAGCTGAGCTCCCTGCCCACAAACAGCAAAACCCAATCTGCTCTGGGCTGGCTGTTTACTGACTGCACGAAAGATTAACAGAGAAATCCAGAGATGCACGATTCCAGAGCCACAAACGCACCATAAGACCCTGGAAAGTGCAGTGGATGCGGCCAGAAAAGCGTTGCTGCTGCCAAAGCGCTGCTCTGACACATTGTTTTGTTGGGCAACAAGTTAAAAGCACTTGAACGGGGCTGGTGTTCATTCAGCAGAGCCAGGGCACCCACACACAGCCTGGGCTGCTGAGCCTCGGGAATGTCGGGATCTGGGCATCAGGCACAGCTTGGGTGTCAGGGCTGCTCACCTGGAACCAGGAATGAAAGGGGAGGTGAGAAATGTTGGGAGATGATGTCCAGGGATCAGAGAATCCTGGAATGGTTTGGGTCGGGAGGGGCCTTGGAGATGATGTAATTCCACCCCCTGCCACGGGCAGGGACACCTTCCACCAGCCCAGGCTGCTCCAGCCTGGCCTGGGACACTTCCAGGGATCCAGGGGCAGCCACAGCTTCTCTGGGAATTCTATTCCAGGGCCTCCCCACCCTCCCAGCCAAGAATCCCTTCCCAATCTCCCTCTGGCAGTGGGAAGCCATTCCCTGTGTCCTGTCCCTCCATCCCTTGTCCCAAATCCCTGTCCCTCTCTCCTTATCCAAGCCCTCCCTCTCTCCTGTAGCCAGCCACCTCTGTTAGCAGACATGGAACATTCTGGAATTACACCTTTGGAACACCTGCAGAACTCCTGCTTTTGCCACCCAGAAGCTCCAAACCCAGCTGGGAGGGAACACACCATGAAGGGGATCAGCATTCCCCGATGATTTCCAGGAGATTTATTTCATTACATCTGAATTAGATGCCACATCTCAGGGCTGATGTTTCCCAGCAGCTTCTGCTCAAACCTCCCGGTTCCTCTTTGCCCCCAGAGCAGAAGTGGAGCCCCAAGTGGCTCCTGAGCCAAAGCCAGAGCACCAAAGGAGGCAGCACCATTAACTCTGCTTTACAATTAGCTGGGGTTTGATGCAACCCCCTGCGCACCAGAACTTGCTTCCTCCTCCCTTCATTCTGTCTCTCATCGAGTACCCACATATTTCACCTCCCATTTGGGCTTTGTTTTTCCTTTTATCCCTCCACGTCTTGACAAAAAGTTTCATTTTCTCACCGGGCTCTGAAATGACCCCACCCATCTGCAGATTGAGCACCCCAGGAGCACCAAACCCTTCAGGAAAGGCGCCTGTGCCGTCAGGAATTCCGAGCTCTGGCCTGGGCAGGTGTCCCGTGTGGTGAATCCATCACTTACCTACAGTGGGCACAAACATCCTCCCACACCTGCCTCTCACACACTTTACCCCACGTTATGAGTGATTCCACGAATGTTCCCGTTACCAGTCCGTTGCCAGAATCCTCTCTCAGGGTGCTGGATACAACAGGAATTTCATATCCCATCATTTGTGCAGCCAGGAGAAAAGATGCTGGGTGTTCAACACCCCAGACCTTCGTGCTAAGCAGGAAAGCCAAGTCACAGAGAAACTAAAGGATTATTAAACTCTATTTATTAACCTACTTTGGAGACTGTGAGGACCCAGTTGTTGAGGAGAAACACTCTGGGATGAGCTGAGCTCGTTTTTTAAACCTGCTGAAACAGTGGGTTTCATTTTAGAACTATTTTTGCTTAATTGACTTGAAAAATTATTTAAATTTTTTAAAATAATCAGTTTTTCACCCTGCTTTCCCCTAGTGAAGTTAACCCCATAGTAGGATTGGTGTAGGACTTTTTGCCTGAATTGAAGTGTGTGGGAATCCACTGCAGCCAACAAGGGCTGGAATTGGCACCCTTGAGTGCTAAAAAAGTGAGGTTTGATGACACATTAGCGAGAGAAAATAATAGTTTGGGGTCAGTATTTCCCAAGCCCCCAGTTCCCAGTAAAAGATTTAAACTAGAGATGTATATTAAAAGGAAGCAGAATGTTCCTTATCTCTTCTCCCTCCCCAAATTTTTCAAGAGCTCTTCCCCCATTTTGGATCAAATCTAAAATGCTCCATTCAACATAACTGGAAATGCATATCAGTAGATGAAAATTGGGACCTAGAATTAGGAATATCAAACAGGTGGAAAAGTCCTATTTATTACAGGACTGGATGAAACGACTCCTGGAATAAACCCTCGTGGAACGAGGTGTGCAAATAAAAGGTGTTTGTGTTGGAGGGATTTACCCCAGGAACTCAGTCCCTTTCCATCCCTGCCACTCACTGGTATTCACAGAGAACACAAACCCACCTGCAATTCCAAGACTGTCCTAGGCTGAACAAGGTAGGGGATCCTGGAGCAGGATCTGTGGTCGGTGTGGAGCTGGAAGTGGCCGGAGGTGACTCGGGCATTCCTCCCACCTTTCCCAGGGACTTTTTTAGCCCTGGCAGAGGCTCCCACAGCAGCTGCAGCCGTAATTACCCCAGGAACTATCCCATGAATCACATTCCTCTGGAAATCCCTGCCCAAGAACTGTCCTCACTTCCATCTCCTGCGCTCCAACTGGCCCACTTGGAAGCTCCCGCATCCGGTGCCGCACGGGCTGGGCTCGCAGCTCTTCCCGGAGCTCCCATCCCTCTTCTGCTGCCAAACCTGCAAAGGGACAAACCCACCAGGACATCCCCCCCTCTTTGCTTTTCCCTGGAAAAGTGCAGGAGTGGGGGAAGATTCCCAGAAGTCAAACCTGCCATCGCGTCCCGGTCGCTCTGAGCTGCTGCCGTAAAAGCCAACCCAACACCTCTGGATCTGTCCCAGCGCGCACACAATTCCCAAATTTCTATTTTAATTCGTCTCTTGTCCTCTCCAGGAACAGCCCAGCCAGTCCTGCAAGCTCCCTTCAACAAACTTCACTTTCTGCACTTGAATTTTGACACCATTCCCCGTATTTGCATTCCCCATCTCAGTGACAAAACACCCCAACACATGGTTTAACTTTCACTTTGTCGGAATCTGTCTGATTTTGCCCTAAAAACTGACGTTTTTCATTCCTACCTCTGATCCTGGGGTTTTTTCTGCTGAGTTTACCCCCTTTTTTAAGGAATTTGGTCAGGGGTTTTACAAGGATCTCCGAAGTTCTTTTCCTCCTTCCGTGTTGACACACTCGCAGATTTATGACAGCTTTAAAAAAACCCCCAAAAACCTGATTTTCCACCCTCTCACAGGTCTGACAAGTTCTTTTATTTTGATTCCCTCCAAACCAGTCAGCAAAGCTGCATCAGCTGCTCATTTCTCTTCCAAGTTGTGTTTTTCTCTTCTCTTTCATGTTTTCCACACATTTTTCCCCAAATTATCCTGAAGATTTATCCAGCAATTGAGCTAATCCCTAAATTCTTTTTTTGCCTTTAATGAGATCTCATCAGAGTTTTTAAGTTGATCATGGCCAGCCCTGCTGAGGAGGGGGAAAGGAAGGGTTTAAGAGGGGAGTTTTCCCTTTCCCATTCCCAGATTTGCATCCAGAGCAGGGCAGGAGGAAGATGTTGCCCCAAAGATGAAGGAACGTATTGTGTGGAGGCAGCAGGGACAAACAGGACCCCACAAAGGGGTATTATCAGGCACAAAACAACAACCAGCGAACGCTCAGCAATCCAGGGATTTTCCAGCCGCAGGATCCAGGAGGATTCTCACATCCACAGGGGATGGGTGTCTTAATGTACAGGAGCCTCCAGATGGAACCAGGTCAATGTGGGGCTGCAGGAGCCAAAAACAAACAAGGGAAAAAGCCTCAAAGAATTCCTGTCAACAACAACAAAAAAATACCCCAAACAATTCCTGGTCAAAACAAACAAGAAATAAAAACAATAAATAAACCCAACAAACTTCCTGTTTAAAAACCATGAAAAAAAACCCAACAACTAAACAATTCCTGTTAAAAAACAAACAGGGGAAAAAATCCAAGAAAATGAAAGCAAGTGAATGATCCACAGCAAAATATAAACTGGGGACGGAATCAACTGATTGCCCAAAATATTATTTAAGTGGTTTTTAAAGCTGGATCAGGAAAGACCTGAGAGATGATAAGACAGCAACACATGAAAATCCACCTCAGGCTCAGCCAGGCCTCAAGAGTTCCTCTAAAGAGTGTTTTAATATTTCATTTAATATTAAACCATGTGTAGAACTTCCTTTTCGTGTAATTAACAACAAATTACTCTGAGCAATGAAGAAATTGGAGGAATATGTGAACTGTGTCCAAAAATCCAACAGGAACTGATTACTCACAACGTTCCCTTCTTTGTACTTCAGCTTTAAACCCCAGAGAGAGATGGAGAACGCTTTAATCTTCCAGGGATGCCACAGAGCAGCTCCCACCACAGTAAGCAGGGCTCAGACAGCTTTTCCTGCCCCACTCCTTCAAGGATTCCAGGAGGGATCCCACACCCCCTGTGTCGGCACACGGAGAACAAAACCAGAACCTTAAATTCAAGTGACACAATCACAGCTGTTTTTTTAAAGCAGTTTGACTGTCTTTTTGATATCCTGAAGGTATGATCAGCCCAGTGACCAGAGGTTTTTTTGTTGTTTAAGAAAAGCTGTACTCTGCAAAAGTGTTACTCAAAATTTATTTACAGTTTGATAGGATGCTCAGATATTTATCCTGCAAACACATTTAGTTTTAGCTCCCAGACTCCCCAGCAATGTGCACATGAAAAGGGCAGGGGGACAACCAACAACTTTAAAGACTTAATTTTGACTTTGAACTTGGAATAAATTCACTCCAGCAGTTCGTAGGGGAGCATTTTATGCAACTTTAACTAATCAGAACGTTGTTCTCTTCTGAGAAAACAAAGGGAAAAGCATCTCTGCACTCTCCTTGTTTGAGTACATACTTATAAACAGTTTGTTTCCATGATAAAAAAGTTCTTTTCCAAAGATCTTCACCTGTTCCACGAAAAAAAGATTCCAGCCCAAACCTTCCTGAAGCCTCGGCCCAGGGGCCACCTTTGGTCACACCTGGAAAGGAGAATTTAAAACAGAGCTAAAATAAGATCCACCCTCGTACTCAGGTCCCAAATGCTTTGTAAAGGTTTAGGATATTAACTGTATGCAGTAGCTTCCCTCATGTTGGAATCAGAGCCACAGAGCAATGAGTATCTTGTCTGTGGCACACCCAAAACCAAAATTCAATGGTTCCAACAGCTAAATCATAATAAGGCCCTAAACCATCTCAAAAATATTACCCTGCTGCAGAACACCAGTGGGACTGCACTGTAAGTTATGATTTTTACCTGAGGTTGGATGCAGCTGGACCTTTTCTTTTCACTCTCCCAAGATAATCCCTGCTTAGTTGTCACCCACATTCATGGCAGTTTATCCACAGACACGGACGAAACTTCATCTCTGTCCTGCACTGCAAAATATTTTGATAAGGGTTTTTCAGCAATTCTCATCTTTCACACCAAGTGGCAAATCTTCCCAACAGCTCTCAGGGATTTTTACAGCCCTGTCTTTTTGAGCCTCGGGAGGCGGAGGTGAGCAAGTCCCCCCAGACTGCTGGGACTGCACAAAGGGACAGGCAGGGATGTCAGCCAGGAATGAAACACAAGTGTACCTGCATCCTGCTCCACCTGATGGGAGCGGTACCCTGGGTTTGACGAAACCAGCCACAAGTCCGTGGAGAGGAGCAGGTGTGGAGCCTGACACAGCGAGCCCTGCCAGGGCACAGCTGGCACCTCATCCCTGCAGCTGCCTGGAAAAGGATTCAGGATCATGGAAAGGTTTGTGTCGGAAGGGACCTTAAAGATGATCCCATCCCAGACACCTTCCACTATTCCAGGTTGCTCCAAGCCCCGTCCAACCTGGCCTTGGACACTTCCAGGGATCCAGGGGCAGCCACAGCTTCTCTGGGCAACCTGTGCCAGGGCCTGCCCACCCTCACAACCAACAATTCCTTCCCAATATCCCAACTAAACCCTGCCCTATTTCAGTCTGAATCCATCCCCCCTCGTGCTGTCATTCCTGGCTCTTGTAAAAACTCCCTCTCGGTCTTTCTCGTCCCTTCCCTTCAGGAACAGAAGGATTCCCCTCCTTGGCCGGGCAGGCCCTGCCCCTTCTCCATTCCACAGCTGGATACAACACGAGCCCCTGCCAGGCTCCCGCTGCCCCTCGGCGCACCCACAAACACCCCCAGGGCCCTTCCCTGGGGGGAGAACCGACCGTCCGGCATTCCCGGGCACAGCTCCCGGCCCGATCGCTCGGGAGCCGCTCCAACCCCGGCCCGAGCGGCACCACGCGTGGATTCCCCTCGGAGGGCGGCCGGGGCTGCGGGGACCCCACCCCGGACGGCCGGGGCAGCGCGAACCCCTCCGAGGGCGGTCCCGGCCCGCCGAGCTTCATCACCCCCCCCTTCACTCACTCCCTCAGAGCCGCCGCGGCGGCGCCGCCGCCCCTCCCCGCGCTCCGCCCGCCCCTCGCGCTCCGCCCGCCCCCCGCCGCCGGGGCCCGCGCCATTCCCGCGCCATTCCCCGCTCCGCACCTTTCCCTCCCTCCTGGCTGCGCGCCCCTGCCCGGGCGCGGCTCCGGCTCTAGCGCCGCTCCCGCCCCGCGCCGCCTCCCCCGGGCGGCCGCAGCGGGGCGGGCGGAGAAGGCGCAGCGCGCTCCCCGCGCGGAGCCGCCGGCGCGGCCGCTCCGTCCCCCTCGGCCAGCGGCGCGGAATGAGGCCGGGCGCGGGGCCGGGCTGTCCCCCTGCCCGGCCGGCGCCGCTCCCCCATTGGCTTCCGCCGCGCCTGGCGAGCGCCATTGGCCGGGGCGCGGCGGCGGCGCGCGGCGATTGGCGGAGGGCGCCGTCAGTCCGGCCCCGGGCCCGCCGAGCGCCCGCCCCCGCGGTTATCAGGTTAGTGCCCGCCGCGGTGCTGCGCTCGGGCTTCCGAGCGGCGCTGGGCGAGCCCGAGTCCCTCCGCGCCCCGCGACCGGGGGGGTCCGCACAGGGGTCACTGCGCCAGCACCGCCAGCCACGGACATGGACATGAAGAAAAGGATCCACTTAGAGCTGCGGAACAGGACGCCCTCAGATGTAAGCAATGCCAAAAAAAAAAAAAAAAAAATTAACGATGATGATGATGATGAGAATAATAATCATAATAATAATGATGATGGTGATAATAATAAAAAGGCATCCCGTGGGGTTTTGTTTTTTTTGTTTTTTTTTTTTTTTTTGGAGGGGGAGGTGGGGGGAAGCGAGGGTGTAGCGTCGGTGTCGGCGGGGCCGCTGCTGCCCTTGAGGTGCCTACCTGTGTGTGTGTAGGGGGGCCGTGCAGCCCGGTTTGGGGGTGCCCGGGGTGCTTTGGGGGGACCCGCGGCCGCTCCTGCCCGTGCCGGGCTGCGATGCCTCCGAGGGGGGCTCGCCGTGCGTTAAATAAAAAATAAGTTGCTCGCTCCTCTCTCTCTCGGCGTGTTTAGTTCGCAAATATTTGTGCAGGGTGCTGGGCAGGGAGAGGCAGACAGGGACTGCGAGTGAGTTGCGAATGGTTTAGTTTAAAGTGCGTCTTCATTTCTTTGCAGTGATCAGGCAAGAGAGACTGGGGAGCCATATTTGTAACTTTGTAGTCCTCATGAACGCGCCCTTTCTCTCTCTCTCTCCCTCTCTCCAGATGCTGAGAAGATAAAAGGAAAGAATTTTAAACCAATGCTTAGCGTTGGTTGGGTTTTGCTTTTTTTTTTTTTTTTTTTTATCTTCCCCTCCCTTCTTATTTATTTATTTATTTATTTTTAATACGGGGCGATGGGGGCATCGCCGCCCCGGTAGCGCGAGCGTTGAATAATAATAATAATAATCATAATAAATAAAAATATTGGAAGAAATCAACGCACTCTCCACCCCCTCCATCCCCACACGCGCACAAAAAGGCTGGATGTGTGTGCGTGTTTTTCCTTTTCTCCCCCCTTTTCCCCCCCTTTTCCTTCCCCCCGGGGCCGGACTTCAGGTTGTTGTTCCGCGTCTGGCGGAATAAACGGGGGAAGAGAGGAAAACTTTGGCAGGACAAAAAAAAAAAAAAAAGAAAAAAAAAAGAGAAATAAGGGGGGAGGGGGGGAAAGAAAGGACGGAGGGGA